>NC_091843.1:60306929-60609960 GCF_037783145.1 Equus przewalskii
CACCCCCAACTTCTCCCTTTGTTGGGACAAAAATTAAGAATTTCTGAACATTTTCTATTCTGAAAGGATTATAACAGTCATATTAGGGATTTATGTGGCATGGTAGGATTTTCACAATTTTTTCAGAACTCAATCTGAACTTATCTCCATTGAATCAAAGGGCAGGAAGGATTTTAAGAGGTAGGGTAGGGGTTTGGGCCATATGGATTCTGTAAGGGCTTAGGTGAGAGGGAGGTCAGGGCCCTAGAGGCAGGAAGAAGCCTATCCAAACTTTAGTCAAGCTGAAGGGAAACATTAAGGCTGTCTTGGTCAATCCTTATCATGACACCATGGAGTCATATATTAATAGGCCCATTTTACAGATTAGGAAACTGAGGCACCGAGAGACTGAGACTTGCTCTAATTCACAAAGCCTCACAAATCCCAAGCCATTCCCAAGTTCACATCCCTCCCACAGCTCCCAATTGCCCATATGTGTGAATTATTTCTTACCTGGTTTAGAACTAGTTCAGCCACATTACATCGAAGGGCTGTGTTGATGATAACACCTTTGAAGGCTCAACTCAAAGATAGTTTTGGGTAAATAGGGAGGAGGAAAGGGTGGGCAAAGTATAGGTAAGGATAAGAGTAGTCAGCCATCATCCTCCCCCCTCACTTCACACATATATGCAGTCTCCAACCATATGTTCAGAATGGGATTGGCAGTAATCTAGGCAAAAAGAGATGAAGTCCTGGATGAGATCAGTGGGAATGAGAATAAAATGGATGGGACAAATTTTAGGGACACATCAAAAGAGAGGCAGGAGCTGAAAACAGAGAGGCTAAAGGGATGTAAGGCAGAGATCCATCCAACATGATATTAGTCCTAGAAAGATGGGAATTGAATTAGTTGGCAGAGGGAATGAAATTTAAGGGGAAAGATGTGAATTAAAGATTATACATGTTGACTTTAAGGTAAACTGACATGTTTCTGACTTTTGAAATATTAGGTCCGTACAATAGATGTAAAATTGGTGCTGTTAATTTACAAATTGGAAGTGCTCATCTTCACAGTGATGCAACAGATACAAAAATAAATGACCTCAGTAAAAGATGAGCTTCCAGAGAGAAAAGTGGAGGGCAAGAGAAGGAATCTTGAAGAACCACCATCATTGAGGATCAGGAAAGGAGACGCAAAAAAGCAGAAAAAGAGCAACAGGAGAAATAGAAGAGTCCAGAAAGTATCATGTCATAGAAACCAAGGCAACAGCAAGACTAAAAAAGAAATAAATTCCCAAGAGTCCGATGGTACAGTTCACTTAAGGAGAATTGTAGATTATAAGGCAGTGGAGGATACTAGTGACTTTCAAGAGAAAAGTCTCAATATAGTTGTGAGGATGAAAATCACACTACACAAGATTAAAGGAAGTGGTAGATAGACTAGAAGTAGAGGTATTGGGTCACAGTTAAGGAGTAAAAAGAAGAAAGTTTGCATGCTAGTTGGAAAAACAAAGATCTTTTGTTTTCCAGTAATGGGGGGAAATATGCTGAAGCATTAACCCTGGATCCGATATATTTATAGAGGCTCCTATACAGATAACTCATGTCAACAAAAAAGGTGTGTGAATCAGTAAAAATACTCCGTTTCTCTACCACACTTTGATCCCTCTGATATGTAGCGTTCATAACGGGGGAATTCTAGCCTAGGGATTTCTAGGCTTTTGATTGCTCTTAGCCTGCTCACCAACCCAAGGCCTTTTAACTTGTTCCTTCCTATTCAAGGAGACTCCACCACGGGCCTAGAAACAACTACAGATCATTTGTTTATTTTGGTATCTTAACCAACTCAGGCTGCGATAACAAATTACCATAGACTGTCTGGCTTTAACAACAGACGTTTATTTCTCACAGCTCTGGGGGTGGGAGGTCCACGATCAAAGTGCTGGTAGATCTGATGTCTGGTGAGAGCCCTCTTCCTGGTTTGCAGACGGCCGTCTTCTCATTGTATCCTCACATGGCAGAGAGAGCAGAAAGGAAGCAAGCTCTCTTGTGTCTCTTCCTATAAAAGCACTAGTCCCCTTCATGAGGACTCCACCCTTTTGACCTAATTGCCTCCCAAAGGCCCCACGTCGTAAAACCATCACACTGGCAGTGATGATTTCAACGTACAAATTGTGGGGGGACACAAACTTTCAGTCCATAGGCTTGGCAACATGAGCGAGAGCTTCTAGGGCTTCAAGGAAGGATGCTGATTCTCTTAAAAGGGTCTTGGGGACCTGGTAGTAGTTGTCACACTTGAAGGCAATGGATGTCTGCAGAGCATTAAATTAGAAAGTTGTCGCTTTGTTTGATGCATTTCCCTGTGAGAGATACCTGTTTCCAAATGGTGATCATTTGCCAGCTCTTGACAATCCCCAGCTATTTGCTCTAGGCTATTGGGCATAGATTTGATCAAACAAGGAGTGTTTTTGTCTTATTAAATTTTGGGGGACATACATCTTTTTCCAGCCATGGCCAGCAAAAGCACTTGGAAGAAAGTAACTTGTATCTTTTCATCTCTGCTTTTCAGCACCCCTTTAAGCTATCTGCTTCTTTAAAGCAGGTCCACACCTGATCAATATTTAGCAGATTTATTCAAGTTCCTCCTTCTGATCATTTTCTGTTTCTAACCTTGGTGTTTTTCTCCACTGTGGTTCTCCTGAGAGCAGGCCTCTCCTCCCCTCCACATCTCTCACCTGGTAAATGAACTCTTTGTTGTTCCATTTTATATTTTCAATTCATCTTTTCCAGTGACCATCCTAAAGCTGCTCTGGCTGGAAACGCTCTCGATGATATCTCTGTCCTCCAGGGCCCAGAATAGGCTGAGGGGCAAGGAACAATTAAAAGTAGAGAACAAGTGTTTTCATTTACATTTGTGCTTTTGGCTATAAAGGAAACAGCATATCAGTCCTGCATGTGCGCGTGTACATGGAAAATTTTTAAACCAAATCAGCAACAATTGCTCTGAAAATGCTATAAATTGGTATCAGAAATAAATGAAAATAACTAAGCATAACAAGTATATGTGGTCTAGTCTTGGATAAAACGTCATCTGAACCACGTGATCTCTTCAAAAGTACTCTATATAGAAAGAAAAAAATTTGTGTCAAGGAACAGATCAAGGAACCTATGATATCAGTAACAGAGATGCTATTAAATGTTCTGAGGATATTTGAAAAGTTAAAAGCTTTTCAGATTCCTATTTAATGTCATTGGTTAGAACTGAGTAAGCTATGTTATTAACCACACTCAAGCATTGTTCAGGATACTAATTATCTACAAAACTTGTCTACTTCACATAATTGGTGGGAGGCCCCAGTTTGTCTGGGAGGCCAAAGGGAAGTCGGGGGACTGCACAGGATACTGCTGCCCTGACCACATGGCTTTAGGGAAAGGCTGCTGGCCTTGGTCTGGCCAAAGAGAGAAATGCAATTTTTAGAGTGCTTTGTCTCTTTCGCACATACACATACTCAAAAGATCCGTTACTGTGCATGAGCCTTTTATTCTCCTTTTGAAAAGCTACATAATGAAGAAAGATTTACCTATTTTAAAATGTCGTCTGTGCAAAAAGTGAAACCTGCTTGCGTCCTTCTGGCTCATAACATTGCACTTTCTCTGAGCCCTGTAAAGCCTGCATGAGCTAGGCCACTTACCGTTTGCCCTTAACCTATCAGGCCTAGGGGTGGGGAGGGGCAGCTGGTGTGAGCAATCTGTTAGCTATTGTACAGCTTAATGAGGCAGGAGAATAAAGGTTCCCCATGTGGAATGTTCTTCTCCGTGTCCGAGGCACTGAGGAGGCGCTTTGCAGATTCCAGCAGGTCTGAGGAGACTGTCGAGTGAGTCTGCCAAGCTTCTCCGGCTGCGGGAGTGACCAGCCAGTCTGTCAGGACATGAAGAGACTGTGCCAAAGGCTTGGCATCCCCTTGGACCAGTATGTAATGTCTGTGCTTATTTCCAAGGTCAGATTCTCCTCAGCTAAAGTGGCCTCCCCCAAAGCCTGCTGGAGTCCACGATGGGGTGACCCCCTCCCTGTAAGCTGATAAGCGCTGAGAGAGACAAAGAGAAAGAGTCGGCCTGAGATGAGGAACATAAAAACATAAAAGAAAGAGGTGAAGATACCACTAAGGATTGCTCTCCCAGGGCCTTCAGAGAAAGCTTTAGAAACAAGATTGAAGATTCAGAGAGCTGTGCTGTGGGCACCTGAGGGCTGAGAGTGTGCAGACCAGCCAGAACAAAAGCAAAGAGTAAAGCTGGACCCGGGGGCAACGCTCCATGGCTGTTCCTGAGAAATTCACAGGCAAATGTCAGCTGCACCCACAAGCATAATGGAGGGGTGGAGATGATGATGGCATCTTATTTTTTTAAAATCAGGCTTTCTGATAGGATGGGAACAGCAAGGATTAAATGTCTCCTATTTCTATTGTGGTGGCTGTGGTGTTGGGTTGTGTGTGTGTGTGTGTGTGTGTGTTTTTCCTGGGTGCAGCAAACAAAAATTGTTGCACATTCTTCAGGGCAGCATTAATAAATTAAATAGTTTGGAACAGAAAAATATTATCAGAGGGCAGAGAGTCTGGAAAAAATATTAAAATGATGAAGGAGCCCGTGGCTGCATTGAGCCATGCTGGGAGCTATAAATACGGAGAGCAGAGGCAAAGAGTCAAGAGTGGTTGCTCAAGTACATTACCCTAAATGGCATCCTTCCCAAGCAGGCAGGCAGAGTGTGAACTCATACCTACCTCCAGCCGTCCTGCACAGTACCTGCTTTCTCCATGGCTGTGCACAACAGTGTGTGCACTCTTGTAGACCTAATTCCCCTAAGACAGAGATTCTCAAATGTGGGTGTGTAAAGGATCACATGGGAACTTAGACAAATGAAGATTCTGAGTCCTGCCTACCCCACTCTCCACCCCCAGCAGAGATCTAATTCAGTACCTGTGGGATGGAACTCAGAAATGTGAATTTTTAAAGCTCCTAAGGGGCTGGCCCCGTGGCCGAGTGGTTAGATTTGCGCGCTCTGCTGCAGCAGCCCAGGGTTTCGTCGGTTCGGCTCCTGGGTGTGGACACGGCACCGCTCATCAAGCCACATTGAGGCAGCGTCCCACATGCCACAACTAGAAGGACCCACAACTAAAATATACAACTATGTGCTGGGGGGCTTTGGGGAGAAAAAGGAAAAATAAAACCTTAAAAAAAAGGCTCCTCAAAATTTCGAGAAACATTATTCTATCCAATACAGAGGCAGAGACTGGATGAAATTAAATGATAAATGTTTCCTTCAGAGACTCTGCTATTTTTTCCCCTTGAGGATATCTCTACTTACTGCCAGCACCCATGGACCATCCATAGATAAAAAGTGGTCCAAGAAATTTGCTGTTGACAGACATTTACATCTTAGATTAAATTTAAGTCAACATGTTACCTATCTTAGGAGTATTTGCCATTTTAAACATATTTTAGAATGGAAGGTTATGCTGTTGAGTGAAGGGATTTCCCACAACAACTGAGAAGAGGAAGAATTCTTCCTTTTGTCCCCAGAAATCATAAAGTACTTGGCAGAGCCTACAGATAAACCAGCTTCTAGATGTATATGTCATCTTATTGGGACTATTCCACCACCAACAGAATTCACTATATTCTCTTGTCTTAGTCCATTCAGGCTGCTATAACAAAAACATCATAGATGGGGTGGCTTACACAACAAACATTTATTTCTCACAGTTCTGGAGGCTGGAAGTCCCAGAACGCCAACAGATTGGGTGTTTGGCGAGAGCCTGCTTCCTGGTTCATAGATGGCCCTCTTCTCATTGTGTTTTCACACGGCAGAAAGGGCAAGAGAGCTCTTTGGGGTCTACGTTTTATAAAGGCACTAATCCCATTCATGAGAGCTCCACCTTCTTGACCTAATCACCTCTCAAAGGTCCCACCTCCTAATATCATCACATTGAGGATTAGGTTTCAATATATGAATTTTGAGGGGGACACAAACATTCGGTCTACGGCACCTCCAAAGTCAGACTTCTATCACCACCAGTTCAGGCAAATGCCCAGGGGTGCACTAGGAGCTCTGCCAGGTAGTCCAGTCTGGGCTTTGATAAAATCCTCAATCACATCACTTGAGCTGTACTAGAGCTTAATTAGAGTTTGATACAATTTCTTCACCGCCTGTAGAAATGGGCAGGCTTATCCATGGGTCACTGGGAAGATGCCCTCTCCCCTGTGTAATCAAACAACCCTATTCACTCTAATCATTGCTGGGCAAAAAAATCCATAAATGTTGATGTATAAAATGAGACTGATTAGAGGAAATAAATATGTACTAAGGGATCCATTAAAGAAGCTCAGATTCCTCTATATGGAATCACTTGCACATTCGCTTCTTTATTGGGCTGGGGATTGTCTTGGCCCGTGGACAAACTCGCTTTCATACAACCCTACCACCATGATTTGCCATCCAGCCAGCTCTGGGCTACATGTGAAGCCAGCTTTCTTCAAAATAAAAGTATGCTTTTATCCCTGGAGCCACCAAGGAAAAGCAATAAAAATTAATTAACACCCTTCCCATTTTGTCCTCGTTTGTTAAAATCTAATTAGATCCAAGTGGAAGGAAAGCCTTGCAATTGTGGTCAGTCTCACTGTGCTTTAGAACAGCTTGGTTGTTGGATAGGGTAAGGAGGCCAGCAAGATAAAATCACCTTTATTTTACAGCCTTACTAAGTGTAAAAGAGAAAATATTTTTGAGATAGTAATAGTGGTTACCAGAACCAAATAAAAATGTCCTCAATACTTCTGAGATGTTAAAAATTATGCTTCTTATGGTGTTTACAAGAAAGGAAATAGGACTAATGATCATGACATGAAGTTGGTATTTATTGAGCACACAATATGTGCCAGACACGGTGTTAAAACTTTACATGAATTCTCTCATTGAATTTTCACGCATAGTCAATGAATAAGTTACTTTTAGTATGCTCATTTTACAGATGAGACAAAAATGGGGGGATTTTTTTGGAGGGGGTCATTCCATTGATTTGTAAGAAGCTGTAGGTAATAGAGTTCACCAGGGCTCAGGTCTCCCTTATTAAATAACTAAGGCAAAAAACTTTTGAGACTCCAATAGCTTAGATAATAACTAAGCAAAGCAGAGCAAGGACTCAAACACTGGTATGTTGATGCCAAAGCTCATATTTTCAAGAATTGTGCTATATTGTCTTTTATGTTGTTTCATTGTTTGGGTAAATCAACAGTGAGGGACATTATAGTCCCTATGTTAAGAGTATATATGGATCATTTTTTAAACAATCTATTACCACATATATTTGGGGAACTACCATCAAATAAATTGATAACTGTTGTTTATTTCTTTGAAGTGGAAATTTTCTTAAATTTGGGTCATGTGAGGGAGTCAATAAACTATAATTTAATTTGTTGCTGATGAAAAATGTGAATCATGGGTTCAGGGAGTTAGAAGCCACATTAGTCATGTTCTTGTAGAACTCTGGATCCAATGCAGGAATTCCATCTGCTAAATCTTCAGTGGAAAATCCTAGTAGCTCAGAGAACAGGCTCTCCTCTTATTAACACTTCAAGATCCAAATTGAGAAGTAATTCCAGCATGAGGATCTCCCTGATGGATAAATTAGGGATCCTTTTAATGTTTTTGATCAGAGTGTAGTTTAATAGAGATGAACATAATTTTTTTCTCTCTTCCTCTTATTTTCTTTCCAGTTTTGTTAAGATATAATTGGCATACAACATGGTGTAAGTTTAGGTGTACAAAATAATGACTTGATAAATGTATATTTTGTGGTGAGAACTTTTAAGATCTAATCTCTTAGCAACTTTCAAATATACAATACAATACTGTTAACTATAGTCACCATGCTGTACCTTAGATGCCCAGATGTCTGGGCGCCACATTCAAGTGGGGACATTGGGTGGGCTACCTGATCAGGCAGTGTTGCTGACTATTTCTGTGGTCAGGTGAGGCCAGCAGTGGAGCTCTGCATTCACCTCCAACCAGATGGGGTTGCGGGCCATGTTCCCTGGCAGGGTGGTATTACCGGTTGGATTCCACGATTGGGCAGGGCTGCAGGCTGAGCTCCATAATCGCTCCTGGTCTGGTAGGGCCTCAGACTGTTCTCCCTGACTGGATGGTGCTGCCAGCTCTGCTCTCCATTCAGCTGGGACCACAGGCTGTGCCCTGAAGTTGGGTGGGGCTGCAGCCTGGGTTTCACTATCAGGTAGGCTGTTGGCTGTGCTCCCCTGTAGGGCGAGGTTGCTGGCTAGGTGTTTGGGCAAGGCCTATAGTTGCATCCCATATTTGAGCGGGGCTGAAGACTGCTAGGCAGCTGTGCAAGGTCTCTGTCTGGGTTCTCTGGTCTGATAGGGCCACTGGCTTTGCTCCATGCTTGGGTGGGGTCACTGACTGGGATCCCTGCCTGGGTAAGGCTGCAGGCTTCATTCAGCAATCGGGCAGGGCTGTATGCTGGGTTTAGCTGTTCGGTAGGGTTGTATGCTAGGTTATGTGGCTGAGGGGCAGAACTGGAGACTATGCTCAGTAGTTGGGCAGCACTGTGAATTTGCTCCCCTGCCGAGGTAAGACCCTAGGATGGGCTCCATGACCAGGATGGTCCAGTTGTTGAGGATCCATCCAAGCAGAACTGCTAACCGAGCACCCTGGCTAGATAGGGTCACTGGCTCTGGCTCTGCAGATGGCCAGAGCTGCTGGCTGGGGTCTCTGCTTAGGTGCTTCTGCAAACAGGAATACAGTCCACCAAATCTGAGCTTCGGTTGCTGTAAGCCCTGCTTCCACTTCTCTGTCTCTATCTGATTCCTCAGTGCTAGAGCTCCACAGATTCCCCCCGTGATCCCCATGAGGCATGACCTGAGTGAGCCTCTTGGGAAGTGTCCCACATCTAGTTGGGGAAGCTAGATGTCCACCGTAGATTGTCTTTTTCCCACTGGAAAAACTTTAGGCCCGTGGGAGGGGAGTCCTTCTCGGTGTGGCACTGTGCCAGCAGTACATAGTTGTATATCCTAGTTGTAAGTCATTCCAGTTTTTCTATTTGGGACACCACCACATCCTGGCTTGATGAGCGCTGTGGAGGTCCATGCCCAGGATCTGAACGGGCAAACACCAGGCCACTGAAGCAGAGTGCGTGAACTTAATCACTCCACCACAAGGCTGGCCTCCTTTTCTGGTATTTTTCATTACTTCCTGCATTTCTTTGTTTCTGTCTGTGATACTATTTCTGCCTGATAAATTCTATTTAGGTTTTCTTTTACTGCAGGCTTATGGAAGAAAAGTTCTCTCGGTCTTTGTCCGAAAAGGTTCATACTAGTCTGAAGGATATTCTTGCAGAATTCATAATTCTAGTTTGACAGTTATTTTCATTCAGCTCTTTAAAGCTATCATTCCACTGCCATCTGGCTTTCATTGTGTTTGTAAAGAAGTCAGCTAACCATCTAATTTTATTTTCTTTGAAGGTAATATCACTGTTTTCTCTGGATGCCTGCAAGGTTATTTTCTTTTCCTTTATTATTATTTTCTTTTTACCATATTTATTGTGATGTGTGCGTACTTATATTTTTTCTACTTTGGATTTGCTAAATTCTTGAATTTTGGGGTTGATGAATTTTGTTAATTTTTATTCATTATCTTATCAAATATTGCTGTCCCATTCTGTCTTCTCCTTTTAGGATTCCTCTCATACATGTGTTACATATTATATATTTTTAAGTATGTTCCATATATCTTTTGTCCTCGGTTCTGTTCTTCCCTTTCTTTTCCTCTGTGTGTCAGTTTGGATACTTTCTATTACTTGCTTTGAATTATTTAATTCTGTGTTCTATTGTATCCACACAGGTTTAAGTATTTGTGTGTATGTGTGTGTGTGTATACACATAATATATATATAACATATATATATATATATGTTTAGTTCTAGAATGATTATTTTATTTTTATGGATATCCTTTATCTATTTGGTCCTTTCCTCTAGTTTCTTTAATACATTATTTATAGTTATTTAAAATACTTGGTTAATTCTGTTATATACATCATCTATTTTCTGCCTCTTCTCTTAATTATTGGTCATATTATCTTGCCTCTTCACAGGTCTATTACTTTTTAATTCAATGCCAGATATAATGAATAGAAGAATCATAGATGGTCCAGATCATTTTATCTTTCACCATAGAGTGTTCCCTCCATGTTTAAGTAAATATAGTGAGGGCATGGTCATTTCAATCCAATTAGAAATTCATTTGGGGCAAAACTGGATTGCAATATTTATAATATTTGGTCTATTTCTGATTTTTACTGCTCCGAGGGCATAAATTTCCTAGATTTTTTATTAGAACCCTGATAAGACTCTGTCTACTGAGCCCCAGAAGAGTAAATGTTTTTCATATCCACTCTTTATAAGTTTCAGCCAACACATCCAGCCCCCAGGCAAATGTCTTGAATTGCTGACAGATAATGTTCTCAATGCAAGCTCCCTTACTGGTAGATCTTAGTTCCTAAGTACCAAGAAACTCTCAGTATGTTAGTGTGCATTTTAGAAGCTTGTCGCTTCCCTGCAGCTTTAGAGCTTGCTGGGGGAAAACAAGTGCTTGAGTCCCCTCAAGTTTCCAAATTGCCGTATTTAACTGCTAAAAGCTTTGGTGGTTACTCTTAATCCCAGCATAGTCCTGTAGCTTCAGCAAGACAGGTCCTGGGGTCATGACCCAAATTGACAGATGACCCAGATTCAAACATCACTGGAGGTAGTCAGCTTAATTCTCCTGTCTCGAGAGTTATGGCTTATCTCATCTCTGTTATTTCCATATCTTTTTCATGCATTCAGAAATATGAACTTTATAATTTATCTGCCCATTTCTAGCTGTTGCAGTGGGAGCATTACTCTGCCAGCATCTACTAAATCCTGCTCAGAAGTAGAAGTCTGTTATACCCTATCGAGAAGCAGAAAAAACCCAAGTTAGAAATCTTTTGGAAGTAGCAAGCAGCACAATCAAACTGGCTTAAGAAAAAGGAATTTATTGTTTCACCTAGTTGAAAAGTCCAGGTGTAAGGCTGGTTTCAGCTGTATGCAATCTAGGAATTGAAAAAAAAATCTCATTAGCTCCAGTCAGTTCCGTGCCCATTCCTGTCTTAGTCATCACCCAAACTAAATGGCCTGAGAGTGAAGGATGCATGATTCCTCAGAGAAAAATCTGCTCCATGTTATTAGAGGAAAAATGAGTGGATTGTGGGCAGTAAGAGCAAATGCCCACTATGTCTGACCAGTCCAGCCATTATTCATCTCTTTATCTTCTCAACTGCCATAGTTTCTATCAGCCATTTAAGCACTGAAATGCATTATTTTGTCTTGTGTATTGCTCAGGTTAAGCTGCAACTTTGTTCTCAGTACTCTTGTATATCTGAAGCATGAAAATTCATGATGGACTGTTGACAGATACATAATAAATAATTGTGGCTTGGTTGGTCCTGGGTTAGGTTACCTGACTGCATTTCACACTGCAGGTCAGCAACTGAAGAAGGATTAGCTCCGCAGTTTTCAACTCTAATCATATGCTAATATGTGCTGTCAGAAGAAAGCACTTTAAAATAAGTCATGGGTTATTATTGTATATTTTACACAGTATTCTTTTGAAGAAAAACTAAATGAGAAAATGGGTGAGGGTGCCTGAGCCCTTTCACTGATGCGCAATATTGGGTTCAGCATGCCCTCAGTGCTGGGACATTCTGCATCCCATTTTCCACCTTCCATGCAGGCAATTATGGGATGACTTCAGTGCTGCTCTCCAAAAGACTAGATTATGGGCTGAATGGAGCTGTGTCAGAAAGGCACCCCCATTTCCTCCCAACTACTTGATGTGTCTCTCCCAACAAAAGAAATGGTTCTGAATTCTTTCTTTCATCTGCTTGCTGCCAGAAATCTCATAAAAGAGTCTACACTTTGAGCCTGAGCTTGAAACTAGGAACTGACTTACACACTCAATGGATGGTTGGAATTAGCAGACCATGCTATTTCCAGTATGTGTGCAATCCCACAGTGGCTGTGTTGATTAAAGGCATTTGAAATAGAAAGACCTAAAGGAATTAATAAATTAGAGCAAATGCATAGTGTGATGATAAAGAGCATAGTCACTGGAGGCAGAATCCTGGCTCTGCCGCTGGGTGGCCTTGGGCCTCAGATTCCTAATTTGCATCATCGAGCTATTGTGATTACTTGGAATAATGCATGTGAAGTGCTTAGTATGATGCCAGGCATAACCAAAAATAAATAGTTATTATTGATATTTTTATTGAATTGTGCAGGAAACTTTAAGGATAGCACCACCACCTATTTATCACTATGGTAATGAGCTAGTGCAGCAATGGCCACAGATACGTGCAGAAAAGGCTTAAGGATTAGGCTGTTTTAAATGTGTCTATGTGTATTTTTTTTGCACATTAAAATGCCCAACTAAATTATTTTAAATATCTGCAGACCCAAGGGCAGAGGCCATCATTTACAATTAACATCATTAATTATGACAGGGAAAATTAGTGTACATTCCTATGAGTACCTGTGTTGCTCAGGAGTCACAGATGTCAAAATCTCCTTAGACTGCAGCATACAAACTCTTATATTAAATGTCATTTTTTCCCAAAAATAATTAAGAACAAGCTATGTGGAATGACTTGTATCTTATTTATTTATTTACCCTGCACCTGTTCTTAATACATAACTCATCCTAGATTGAATTAGTATGCAAGCTCTATGTATTTTCTCTGTCCCAAGTTATGACTTTCCCTGTTCAGAACCTCTTTCCTGAGAACATTCTGTTCACCTAGTTATCATGGATATTTATTCATTTGTGATTGACTTGAAATATATATATAGTACATGCCAGGCCCTGTGCTACAGACATAAGCATACAGCTCCTGTTCACACGCCAGTGGAGAAGGTAAGGAAACAGAATATTTTAACACACTGAGAGAAATGTGCAAATGTGCACAGATTGTGAGAAAGTAATGGAATCTGAGTCTTAAATGATGGATGAGAGTCAGGTAGACTGGTCAAGCAGGCAGAATTTTGGTACGACCCAAGGTACAGAGGTAAGAAATAGCTCAGCATGGCAAGAAACTGAAAATCATTTGATGTTGCTCAAATATGAAGTTCAAAATAGTGAGTGGCAAAGAAATGCTGGAGAAGCAAACAAGGGCAAAACAGCAAAGTGCCTTTCTTCCATGTTAAAGACTTTGGGCTTTTTCTGTACATAGTGAAGGGCCTATAAAAGGTCTTGAACCAAGAAGTGACATGATCAGATTTCACGTATTAGATGGATTACAGAGTGGAGGAAGACATTCAAGGCTATGGCTAGGATCAAAGAGGCCAGCTATGAATCTGTTCCAATAATCCAGGCTAGAAAGTGAGGGCTGTGGATGCAGGCAGTGGTAATTGACAGAAGGGAGACTAGGCAAAGATATATCTAGAGAAGATGAAACTTGCAATTTTTCCAAAATAATCCTTTTTTCAAAAAAAAACTTGAGGAAAATATTAAAAAATGAGAGGAAAACAAAGTATAAAAAAATAGAAACCAGTGAGGTTATATAATACCTATTCTAAGTTACGCTAGCCTCACATTTTACCAGATACTCAAGCCCCAGAAATTTTCTTGGTCTCTATCGCATCTCCCTCTTGTCCTGGGACAGGATTAGGGTGGCATTGCAGCTAACACTGGAGGCTCCTTCGGCAGCCTCCGTGTTTCTCTTTATAAGCACCATGGAGTCAAGTGTTCAGGCCTTAGTTATGAGGCCATTGCTATGCATCTTCACTGTCTCCTACAACTGACGGTCAGGGTCCAGGCTTTGAGACCTCAAATGAGAATGTTGCTTCCTTATCTGCTGTCTAACATCTTTTCTTGGACTTTAGGCCATTCTTCTTCAGCTTTATATTTACTTCCAGCATCCATCCTCTACCTTTCTTCAAAGTAGAACTTCTCAGACTTCTGACGAGAGAAGACCTTCTTTGAACCCTGACCAATATTTTTTTATTCTGCACCGTTTAAGAGGATCATAGTAAATAGTGGGAGACAAGCTATATTCTTCAATGGCAATTGTTTTGTCCACCTGTGGTTCTAAAACAGGGTTCTGCAAGCTATGGTCCCCAGGTCAATTCTGGCCCACTATCTGTTTTAATAAAGTTTTATTGGAACACAGCCACACTTATTCATTCAGGTGTTTTCTCTAGTGGCATGTGTGCTACAGTGGCAGAGTTGAGTAGTTGTACCCGAGAGTTGAGACCACGTGTTCCAGAGCCCTAAAATATTTATCATATGACCCTGTACAAAGAAAGTTTGTTGACCACTTTTCTAAACCCTTATCAAGACTGACTCTTCTCTAGTAGTCACGTTTATTCTGAAGTAAAGGCTCATATGCTTAGAGCTTTTGGAACTCTATCCAGCTCCCTACCACAGCTGGTGTGTCCCAACCTTAGTGCCTGTTTCCCATGTGAGCACAGTCTTCAGCCTCCCCAACTCCCCCCACTCCGTAGTCTTCCTTGGTGACCATCCAGGATTCTATTAATAAGTTCTATAAAATATCTACATAAAATTGCTTTTCACATGTGGTATCAATTTTAAACATTTGCCCAGAGGCAGGACATGGAAAGGACTGAGTGGTTAGGCCTCCACGAAATGGTGCAATTGGTTTAACTCCTTTGTTCTCTTTCATACAAGGCATATCAGCAGAGCCAAAGACACAGGGGAGGAGGCAAAGCGGAATCGCTTCAATAATCCATATACCAGAAAATCAATTCATAATAAGTAAAATTCAGCTGAACCAGCTTTCAAAGCACATAAAATGTCCTTGATTTTTCTGTAATGTAGTAAGATCATTTACATCCATTTTTACTTAAAGAAGTATTTTGTTAGGAGACCATATCATTTAATAAGTCAGAACAGGGATTCTGGAGCTATACTGCCTGGGTCCAAATCTTCCCTTTGTCACTCATTTGCTTATGTCACTTCATTGTACCTCAGTCTTCTCACCTGTGAAATGGGAATAACACTGCTGTCTACCTAATGGGGTTTTATGAAGATTATATGAGTTAGCATATGCAAAATACTTGGAACAGTATTGGAAGATAAATGCTACGTGTTTTTATTTTTGTTTCTATATCGTTTTTTTTTTTATTTCCTGCATTTTGTATGTCTCTGTTCTCAAAGTGATGAGTACTTCTGTTTAGAAGAGAGTATGGCTGCATTCTGGCTGAATTTCTCCATATCTTTTCCTTGTCAGGCAGGCCTCTTATGGTGTTTCCTTCCCATTTCACCTGCTACACAAACCATACTACCCCCCTCTCCTAATCCCTTCACTCCTACTGATCATGACCAAAGTTCCTAGGATTGCAATTGGTCTCACCAAGAGTGGAATCAGGAGAGTTGAGGTGGAGAAGTCAAGACCTCAAAACAGTGACTATTTGTCTACTTTTCTAATCCCCACTCCCTGCCCACTGTGAAGGAAGGGACTATGTCTTTCTTATTCCCATCTCTGTGAGAAGCCCCTAGAACAATGTGTCATAGATGGAAAGTGTCCACGAGTATTTGTGGAAGGATGAAATAAACTGCACCAGGAAGCAGAGGCTAGTGAGGGAGAGAAGGGTGAGGAATGAGTGCTGAGCCTCTGACCTCATGGTCAATGATCTATATGGAAAGTGACTAGATCAGAGGGACACGGATCCTTGAAGGTAACAATAAGAGTTGAAGGTAGCAATGAAACAAAAGTCAGGGGATGAATTTCTTGTGGTCATTGTGAGGACCAAATGTGTTAAAATACACAAAGCGCTTAAAACAGTGACAGACTCTTAGTAAGGAGCTTTTTAAAACATATCGCTTATCATTGTCTTTACAAGTGAACTTCTTGTTTGTGACTTATTGTTAAGGCAAAACTGGAAGACCTACCATTTCCCTACTCCTGGGTCATCCGGTGCAGTGCACCAACAGAATATGTGCTCTGTCTTGAGTCCTGTTCCTGTCAAGATCCAGTGCCAAAGTAAGAGCTGTGTTGGCTGCACAGACATCAGGGTGTTGAGAGCCCAGCGTGTGATGACAAATTATGGACAGAACCAGCTATTAATCACTCATGCCAAACAAAAGAGAAGGTTGCCTACAAGTTTTTGCAAGGTGAACCCTTATTCCAATCCTAAACTGACATTATTTTATGCTGTGTTTTGCTTCCTTCAAGACTTCCTTCTGGAACATTTTTTGAAAGGAATCTTGCTCATCAGATTTGTTGTAAATTTTAAAAAGCTTCCTCCTCTGATGTTTTTCATCCAGCAGTTATCTCTGAACATCCTTAGCACTGAAGTTACAGGGATTGTCAGCAGAGCAAATTGATTTCCTTCATAATATGAAATTTGACCTTTATTTTCCCCCTATGTTATATTAGTATTTGATGTGGTTTCCCACTTTTAAAAGCACCAAGAGGGTAAAAAGAAACTATCAGTGTCTGATATGCTAAATGCCAATTCCAGGAATTGACTGCCCACAGCTATCTTTGTTTTACCCACTTCAAGTTTCTCAACTGAGAAATGATCTCATCATAGTGTTCATCTAGGTTACAGCCCAGAGAGCAGTCCCCTAAAAATGATTAAGCCTCAAAATAATTCTATTTTGGCCCAGAACATTTGTATTGGCCCACATCAACACTCCATGGCAGACCACAATACCAAAGTGCCACCTACTTGTCTTTCAAGGGCCCTCAGTATCCCCCCTAGTCTGGATTTTACTGAATTTAAGTGATTTGTTTCTTAAATTATAATGAGAGGTAAAATAATATCCTTGATTGGATTCTTTACTTGATTGTGTTAATATGGACAAGACTTTGATCTACTTTTTATGCAAGGGAAACTCCAAAATTAATAGTAGATGCAGGATAGAGTAACTAATTGTGTGTGTATACATGACACATGTTCATGTAAAGTACATTTATAAATACAGAATTCATCTATTTTACTTAGGTACCATAGGTGAAATGGATTTGCAACAGGATTACTTTGCCCATTCATTCAGTCATCTATTCATTTATTTATTTACTAAATCAATATCTGAGGAAAGCCACTCTGTCAATGAATTCTTTGCTTTCTCCTCTGCGTTCACAGCTCTTTGCAAGTCACTTATAATATTATTTATTTTGAATAGATAACCCCTAAATATCTCTGATCTTAAGGAAATATTATGCTGAGAATTTTGAGGGGATGCTAAGAAGATTTATGTGCAATTATTTATACTGCAGCATTATTTATGGTAAAAAATGTGGAAACAATCTAAATATTCAGCAATAGAGAAATGGCTAAATAAATGATGACACATGTGTACAACTAAGTGCTATAAAGCCACCCCAGTGCTCGTGTGAAATTTTAAATGATGGCAAAATATTTGTTTTATAATGTTAGTAGAAAAAATGATATACAAAATTTTACTCCTATTCTTAATATAATTCAAAATGTATTTAAATATTCATGAATAAACAGCACTGGTATGTTAATAGTGATCATTTCTGAATTAGAAAATTAAGATTATCTCTTTTTTAATATATGTCTGTATAATAAGCATATATAATTCTTAAAATCACAATGCAAAACTAGAGGGTTTTTTTTCTTTTTTAGTAAGCCCCTAATGTACATCATATTGCGTTGCGTCTGTAAAGTAATCAGAAAGAAAAATAAAATGGCCTTTCATGGAGCTCACAATGTAATGGGGGATACTTAAAGAGACAAATATGATTTAAAAAATAGCAATACAAAAGGGTTAAAATTAAAACTGAGAAATTGTTTACTATAGGCTACTACCGCTGAAAGAGTTAAGAAATGTCGATTTAGTGGGGGCTCAGGAGCAGGAAATATTGCATAGAGGCCGACATAGATGGATTTGAAGAGGTAGAAGAAAGGGAGAGAAAAAGGAATCAACCAAAGCATGGAGTCAGTCTGTCTTTTGCCTTTTGTTTTAGAAATCTTTATTAAAAGAGGGTTTATATTACATAGGCAGGTTTCAGTTAGAAAAAGAGAAGCCATTCTGTGTATTTAAAACAGAAAAGGATATAATACAGGAAACTAGAAGTCTATGAACTATGGAAAGGCCTGATCAGAGTCAGAAACTCATGTCTAGAGGTTAAAAACCTGCAGAAAACCAGTAACACTTCAGAGTTCCTCCACACACCTATGGCAGGTGACTAGCAAGTAAAAACAGATCATTACAAAACTCATCTCTCTGAAGCCCATAGGCTACAGGCTGAGTAAAAATAAAATAGCTTCTGCCTCCCTTCTTCTTTCCAAATCTTGCATAATTGTGTCTGCTAGGCAGAAAGTCAATCCATCTAAAGCACTGGAGACAAAGTAGTCTAGAAACTGTAGTTGCCAGGCTTGTAGCCTCTGCCACACAGGATAAAACAGAGAAGGGCATACAAATGAACACTGACTTCCTCCCCAGATATTTTCCATGCAAAGTTACGATAAAGCCTTGAAAGCTAGAGTGAAGAGTTTAGCCTTAAAAAAAGTAGGATTCCCTAAGCAGATAAAAAAAATACTATGTTGGAAAAGTGAATTGGTTAGGAAAAACTATCTTACTATGGCAAGTGTATTCTGAGTTGCTTCACCAACACAGGGTACCATGAGAAACACCAACAACCTCAAAGAACTAAAGAGAGTGGAGTCAGAGGTACAGGGGGTCAAATTAGGGGCCATGTGCTCAAATCTCACTGTGGGTCTGGAGCTGGTTTAGATGAACCACGTAGCCACCCTGACCCTTTTAACAGGTTAATTTGCTCAAACAATGAATTTAGCAAAAGAAAGCATGAACTCCAACTGGTTTTTAACCTGTTGTTCTGGTTGCCCCACAAAGATCCCATTTAACAGCTTCTATAATCAACTCTGGTCAAGGAGAAATGTTGCATTCATGCACACTAGTCCTCCATGGTGATGTTTGCACTCAAATACTATTTTCATATCATCACAGATCTGATTTTCAACATTTCTCCCTAAGCGGTCTATGAAAATTATATTTTAGATCTCTAATGTGTTATGAATAGAATAATTTTAATATAAATTCCCACTTGCTGAAAGATAATTTCTGTTTAGAAACAGAAAAATTTCAAGAGGCAAAAAAAAAAAAATTGAAACTCTTAAACTTTCCTCACTTCTGAGTGTGGATGGGGCAAGGGAACTCTTCATAAGAGAGAAAGTCAGGAAGGATTTTGATCAATTCACCCTGGTCTCCTACCGTCTTGTCTTTACAACCTACTGGTCTAAAAATTCTTTGGATGCAGATGGCGTGCTTTATGTTTCCCAACGCTACTGACCTCAGACACTTGCCTACAGCTCTTGTTTGATGAATAAATCTATTATAATAGCCTCCATATCACTGCCGCTATGTCACAAGTCTGCACTGAGACTTGAAATGATGAAAGTTTCTTAGCCTGGAATTTTATTGTGTTAGCAGCTATTCAATAGCAGCATTAAAAGAGAAAAAAGTGGATGAAGAAAAGGAGGTGTTGGAAGAGGGCAAGGAAAGAAGAAAGGATGATGAAAAGGAAGAAAGTATGATATGAAACTTTTACCAAGGGCTTGAACAATAGCATGCCCAAAGAAATTATAAGAGCTGAGATGAAACATGGAGGAGGGCAAAACGGAGTCATATATGGTCTCCACTAGATTCCATTAAAAAAGAGCCCATCCTTACAAAGCAGGGCTGAAACTATAGAAAATTGTAGGTAGTCTCCTAAAGTATGTTTTTGAAGATGTTTGAAATCTGTCCAGGGGAGGTGTGGGGGACTGGAATGGGCCATGCCAAGATATGTCTCTTTGGCATGAGGATTATTTTGGTCTGCAGTTAAAAAACTGCAGACATGAGAGAAACTCTGAAAAGCAGAATTTACATACCCTTTGTTAAGAGACATTTACATATGTAAAGGAAATCTCCATCTGTAAAGGTGTCTTCCTCTCTGGACCAGGAAAAAGGGGGAATGACCCAATCTCTAGAAACTTAATCAATGTGGAAGGCAAGGACTTAAATCTGCATAATAACCTTACTCTTGTTTACTGTACTTGTCTGGTAATCTCCCATAACTGACTCCCCCCACCCCCAATATCCTCCTTTGTCTTTAGCTGAGGATGGTATTTAAGGTAAGAGCTTCTGCCATTTTGGCGAGTCACTCAGTTTTCCTAGGTCTCTCCCGTGTATACATGCTATAAAACTTTATTTAATTTTCTCCTGTTATTCTGTCTAATGTGAATTCAATTCATTATCCAGCCAGAAGGACCCAGAGTGGGTAAAGGAAATGTCTTCCTCCGCTACAGAGGTAAATAGAAAATTCTATGCAAAAAGTCATGATAAATAAATAGTGTTCTCTGTGATCTATAATTTCCTAAAATGATTGATTTTTTAAATAAAAGTGCTCATATTATTTTCATTAAGATAAGTCTTATGATCTTATCTACTCAGCTCAGCTACCAGGAACTATGATTAAAGTGGGCAATTCTGCTACATTTGGAGAAATCCTTTCAAGTCAATTTTCCTTGGATCAGCTTTCAACATAAATTTTGTCCCTTGTGGAGAAATTCAGTACAATGTATGCAGGCCCATAAAATAGGAAAGCCTATTTTCATCAAGGAAGTGGGGCGCTGCATATTTATGCACAATGCCCCATGTAAATCAGGAAACCACAAAACTAAAGGCAAAAAGATTCCAAATCTTTCTACAGAATACTGTGGTTGGTACATTTTTATGCAAAAAAAAGTTAAAGCTGAGACAAATCCTTCTGTGTGGCTGCATGGCTTTTGCCTTAATAAAGATCTGGGGCCAGAATGAATTGCCATCAATTCACAACATATTTTTCTTTCCAAAATTACATTTCTCTTATAAATATCCCTGGAAAACAACCTTAAGAATCCAATAAGCTCTGAGTCACTTTACCAGTGACCTTATTTCTGGTTGAATGTTCTCATCAGCATCCTGGAGGAAAAATTGAAATTTGTGATCTTTTGATGAGCCATGCAGATGAAATCTGTGATTTAGAACCAAGGATTTTGAGATACTTTCTAAACTGGGAGCAGGGTTTCTGATGTCCAGGATCCTTTAAAATGCCTACTTGTACACTCTTGTCACTCTGTTCTTTTTTGGTCACCTCCCTGGGCTCGAAAGAGTTTTTGTGGTAATACTATAGTTACACAGCAGGTTTTAGATTTCAATATACCAGGAGGGGTTTTTATCCTCCTTTCACTGACCCTCCCCTCCCCAGCTCTTCTACCCCATGGGCAGCAGCTTTGCAAAGCCCGCCTTTATTGTCCACTTGGTTTGTATTTTTATCTGATTGGGAATGACATACCTGCAGAGGCTTTGCTTTTTATCCTCTCCTATATTTCAAAGCTTGTTTCCCCCTCAGTCCTGACACTAGCAATTCTTTGTGGTTTTTCTTGGACCTCAAAGGCTTAATGGTCCAGCACAGAACTTGAATCTTCGTAAATATATCCCTGCCGCCTCTAACAGCAGCCTCAGAGAAGTTCAGGGAGCAGCCACTCAGATGAGCAAAAGTGGTGCCTGTGATTAAACATTCCCGGGAGGATTTTGTCTTTAAAATCAAGTGAATATATTAAAATTCTGCTTTAAAACCTGCAGCACTCACTCGGATAGCTTAGGGAGGTTCCCAGATTCACTCAGGGTAAGAAGATGAAACTGAGTTTAAAAGTGAGTTAGCTCTCTTCCCCGGTGTTTGGTGGCGCCTTCCCTGGGGAAGTGGGGAAGGGAAGAGCATGGCTGGGGAAGGCAAATTCTTGCATGAAACTAGTTGTTTGGAAGCCTGGTAATATTAAATGCCTAGTTGCCTCACAGGAGCACAGACATAAATGCAATAAATGCAGCTAAGCAGTTATGGTAAAAGGAAACATTCTATTATTCTCATTAAGGCTCCCTTTGATACTTTTTTATAACTTCAAGTGAATTAAGCTATTATTTTAAATCCTTGGAGGTTAATATTTTGCTCATTGCTTTCTCATGGATTATCTCTCAGAGAAGGCCTGCCATGAGAGGGAGGGAGAGAGAGAAAGGAAACTAACATTATATTTTATCTACGTGCCAAAAACTATTCTTAACACTTTATAAATATTAACTTATTTAATCATCAACACTGTGCATAGTATCATTATTATTACTTCCATTTTACATATAAGGAAACTGAGATACACAAAGGCAAATAACTTGCCCAAGTCTGCACAATTAGTCAGTGGCAGAGCTGGGATTCAAACCCAGAAAATCTGACCTCAGAGTCTGAGCACGTCGCCAAGGAGACTTTTGACAGTAACATTGAGCTCTACTTTTAAGGCCTGCTGTAACTAAACATACACACACACACACACACACACACATCTCCAAAACCTCAGTGGCTTAACACAACGGAAGTCAACTTCTTGATCATGCTGTGCCCAACACAGGTTGCTAGGGAACTCTGCTCCTTGTATTTGTTCACTCAGGCACTCAGGCTGATGGAGGCTTCACATCAGTATGTGCTTCCACAAAAACTGTCCCAGTGGGAAGGGAAGGTGGCAAGTCACACCGTGGCTCTTAAAGTTACACATATCACTCCCACTCACATTGCATTTGTCAATATAAGTCATATGGAGACATCCAACCTCAAGAGAACTGAGAAATGCAATCCTACTATGTTTCCTCAACCTGGAGTGGGGATTAACCACATATACTGGATGAAGAGCACTAATGACTACCAGTATACCTCTTTGGGACCCACCCAGATCTCTTATCTCAACAGTTCCCCTCTATAGTTTTCTTCCCCTTAACTGGGAAATTATTTTTAAATCTCCAGTGGAAGACCTACTTTTCTTAAACTTTTGACTCTCTAATGCATGATATTTATTGCAAATATTTTTGTCCAGTTACCTTAAAACCCAAGGATTTTTGAACATATAATCCAGAAAGAGACTTAAAATCGATATGCTTTCTGCTCTGCATTTCATGCCTTGGCAAGGGGTATAGGCTATTATCTGCTCAAAAGGGAGGAGAAACGTTAAGTTAACTTTTCGAAATTAGTACTCTATCACAATGCTACTAGTTCACGATAAAATCTTAGAGCTCAGTCTTTACTTTTTCAGTCAAATCACCTTTCAGGTCATTAAATTCAATCTCAGCTGGGAATTGTGAATATCTGCTCCTTCCTCGTCTTTGTCCCTCTCCAGTCTTCAAGTGTACTTTCTGCTCCCCACCTTCCACTAGCATCGCCATCACGATCCAAACTCTTAACATTGTGTTCTGAAGGGCAAGGGCAGACCCTTCAGATCCTGTGCATCACTGATGGAGCCCTTAGCAATCTCAAAAAGAAATTTTCTGTGGCAGAAAACAAGCATTTCTCATGTTAATAGTGATGGTCTTCTTTAGAATGTCCTTACACTAATATACTATCCCTTTTCTCCACATGATCAAGAGACCCCCTCCCAGAAGGGATGAGGGAACAATAAACCTGCATCCTACCATTATATGAAAGTACGTGGCACATCCCAGGTACATGATAAACTGTCCCCCACACCCATTGTTGGTCTCATGCCTCTCACAGAAAAACTTTGTCTCATGAATTAAGTCACTACAACATGGGCACTGTGTGACTCTAATATGTTAGTAGTATTGCCTAGGTCTGTAGTTTTGAAATATGACAATTCCTTTCCAAATAAAAATATAGTTGAAAAAAGATATACAGATGACAAATAAGCGTATGAAAAGATGCTCCACATCCTATGTTATCAGGAAAATGCAAATTAAAACAACAATGAGATACAGCTATGTACCTATTAGAATGGCCAAAATCCAGAACACTGACAACACCAAATACTGATGAGGATGTGGAGCAACAGGAACTCTCATTTATTGTTGATGGGAACGCAAAATGGTACAGCTACTTTGGAAGACAGTTTGGTGGTTTCTAACAAAACTAAGCATGCTCTTACCATATGATCCAGCAATTGACCTCTTTGGTATTTATCCAAAGGAATTGAAAATTTATGTCCACACAAAAGCCTGCACATGGATGGTTATAGCAACTTTATTCATAATTGCCAAAACTTGGAAGCAGCCAAGATGTCCTTCGATAGGTAAATGGATAAATGGTGCATCCAGACAATGGAATGTCATTCAGCACTAAAAATAAATGAGCTATTGGGACCCGCCCAGTGGTGCAGCGATTAAGTGTGCATGTTCCTCCTCGGTGGCCCCAGGTTCACTGGTTTGGATCCCAGGTGCAGACATAGCACCGCTTGGCAAGCCATGCTGTGGTAGGCATCCCACATATAAAGTAGAGGAATATGGTCACGGATGTTAGCTCAGGGCCAGTTTTCCTCAGCAAAAAGAGGGAGATTGGCAGCAGTTAGCGCAGGGCTAATCTTCCTCAAAAAAGAAAAGAAAAGAAAAGAAATGAGCTATCAAGCCGTGAAAAGACATGGAGGAAACTTAAGTGCATATTACTGAGTGAAAGAAGCCAATGTGGGAAGGATCGCATGACTTACATTGTGTCCAGATGCAGATGTTTGGATGCAGCTACTCTTTTTTTTTTAGGAAGATTAGCCCTGAGCTAACATCTGCTGCCAATTCTCCTCTTTTTGCTTAGGAAGACTGGCCCTGAGCTAACATCCGTGCCCATCTTCTTCTACTTTATATGTGGGAAGCCTGCCACAGCATGGCTTGACAAGTGGTGCCATGTCCGCACCCAGGATCCAAACCGGTGAACCCCAGGCCTCTGAAGCGGAACGTGCACACTTAACCACAGTGCCACCGGGCTGGCCCCCTGGATGCAGCTATTCTTAATCTGATGATCTATGAACTAAAAATATTGGCTATCTGACCCCTAAAGACCCAATGTACGAAGTGAATGCAGTCTTCATATGGTATTGACAATGCTCCAACTCCCGGAGTCCAATTCATTCAAAGTCCTGAGTGTTTTTCTTTTCATCATTTATGCAACAGTACCAAAAAGGAAATAAGCAAGCAGAGCTCCATAAAACTCTGTTAGTTGCTTTTCTACTACTTTGTTTACATCTGAATTCCTCTTGGCTGTATCGTTCACTGGTACGTGACTTGATAGAACTGAGTGCATTTGACAGTGCCTGGCCACTTCTACTAGAAGGGCAAAGAGCTATAAACAAGGGATAACTGATTACCAGCTACCACTTGCTCTGAGGCCCCCAGTACAGACACTTCCTTGAAAAACTACTAAAGATCATGAGAATAGGTTTAGAGGAAGCTCTTGGTACTAGATTAGAAAGAAAAAATTACAACTTCAAAAATTGACATCGATCCTGAATTTTCAGAGAGTAGTTGTGTTTATAAGGACCTTGTTAGACTTTTGAAACTCTGTTTAAACATAAATATTTGCTTTAAGAGGAAAGAAAGGATATAGCACAATAGCTCCGTGGATGATGTTATGTTTAACAGAGGTGTTGTTGTTTGATGTTAGTTATGGGTTTATTGAAACGTCAGCTATTGTGGTAGCTCTCTGTAAGAATTTTAGAGTTATTTCCCAGTTACCCAATGAAGGCTTTTTCATCTCTGTTTTATTATTGCTTCCCAACATAATATATTTTCTAGTGACAAGAATGGAGTTCTGTTGGAAAAAGAGGACAAAAGCAAGCAGAACTAATTTATCCTCAATAATTATTGGCAAGCAAGTGGGTAACAAAGTCAATAACTTCTGTTACATTTTCTGGATCTCGATCTGGAATTTATTCTCTTACAAAACTGAAATCCAGAAGAATTTTCCTGAAACCCAGCAACACAGTACTGCAGAGGAGAGAAAACAAGTCATTCTTCTGTAGCATTCACTCTGTGATGCATGTCTTTGACTGGAATAGAGTATGTCTCTTTAGTTCCAGAATTACAAAGAGCTCCGCTAATGAGAATGGAACATCCTAGAGTTAATATGAAGAGCTGATGATCTTGGAACACTGACCATTTGAAATAATGGTCAATACTTCCACAAAAAAACAACCTCTGGACTGTAAAAAATTCAGGGCTAATCAACAAAAATAAATCTCAAAAACATGTTGAACAAAAAATAAGTTACAGAGAAAAATATATACCATATGATATAATTTAATTTTGAAAACACATAAAGCTATATACTATGTATAAGTATATGCATATGGAAATGCATACATCAGCTTCAGCATGGTGGTTATCTCTGAAGGGAGAGCAGAGTGGTTCTGAGAAGTATTAAGATATGGCTTCAACTGTATCTGTAACATTTTATTTAGTGGGTATAATGGATGTTTTCAATATTATTCTGTATACTTTTTTATGTGTCTTATATGTTTTATAAATTAAAAAATTTACAAAAATTCAGAGTGCTTTCCAAATAATATGCTAACTCTGATATAAGGAGCTGATATTGGATGTAGACTAGCATAGAACCTGAAAGAAAAGTTCACAAAAAGGAGCAAAATAAGAACGATGAGGGGGAAAAAAGGATAAGAATGAAGAGAAAGTAAATTCCATTAGCCTGACCCTCTCTCTATAGGTTTCATCAATTGCTAAGAGTCTTAGTTTAAGCTCACCCCAAACTCAAAGCACAAAGCAAAAGCATATGCACAAATATTTTAACTATTTTGTTACTCATTCTGGACTGTCTTACCCTTAATCAGCATGTAGATTGATCTAATTTGCTTGCCTAGCAAGCTGACCCAGACCTTCAGCCCTGAGGCATCAGAGTCCTCAGGTGCTTTACCCTTGTTAGGCTGTTGTTGCTACCATTTTCAATACGTGATTATCACTGAGTTTAAAGATATCAAAAGATGACTTGGTGAGTTCTTTGGATTTTAGATATACTTCTTTCTGTCCTCATTTGTGTAGCAATAACCTTGGATCCTCACTGGAATACAATGACAAAGTTTATTAAAATTAAGATGAATTTCTACCACCAGTAAGATAATTTCTTTCTTTGCTAGTTCAATATCATGAGTAGCCCAAAATGTCCAAGTAGAAGTTATAGCTTCAGGCTTACTGGATCTGTTACGACATTCCCTGGTGAAAGCATTACTTCCCCAGCCCTGAGAATTAAGACTTTTAATCTAGCAGATCCTAACATTGAATACATGAGAAACACAAATTCCATAAGTGGGTCACAGGAAGAGTTGGTGAGAGAGCCAATTCTCTTCCACACTTAGTTCCCAAATCCATGTAGTTCAGCTATTGAGTACATAGCACAAAATACTGGTAATTAGTTCAACATACAAACTGCATCCTTGAGAACAGATCCTATACCTCACAAGGTGTGAGACTCAAGCTGATACTTTGAGCTTTTAATAAGCAATTCAGTCATGCTATTAGGCAAACTCTTTCCACATGATATGGATAAGGCAGTAGCAGTAGATCACATGGGTGGTCATGCACCCATAGCCATATCTCCTTTATGAGAAAACGTCTCCTATGGCCTGAGGCAATGTTAGGCAGATCTGAGGTTGATAAATCTGAGGGCATTCAAAGCCCTCAGAGGACTGTGCTGGCAGAGACAGTGCAGATAGAAAAAGAAAACCTGTATATGAAATGTGGGGTATGGGTTGATAATTCCAGGCTTGAATGGGTCTAGTGTAATCAACCACCCCCCAAGTAGCTACCTGGTCTTTCTGAGGGATGATATCCAATCAAGGGCTTAGTGTCCATCTCTGCTGGCAGGAGGAAAGTCAGAAATTATCAGCCTTAGTGAGAGGTAGCCTTTATGCTAGCCATGACCACTACTCTGTTCATAGGCCCATTGTGTAAGTACTAGGATAACTAAAAAGAAAGACTGGCTAATATCCACAAGATGAGTAATCCCATACAGCTGACATTCAGTGACTCCTCTGAGCCAGACACTAGTGGAACATGAGACACAAAGATTCTCAGTCTTTGTGTTCACTCCCATAAGTTCACATATTTCTTCCTCAAACTTCTTTGTTTCTGGTCATCTAATCTTTCTCTTTCAACATCTCTGAATAACCGAACTATTCACTATGGCCCATAAGTCCATGTATATCCATACCTTAGATCGATTCTTCATTCATACAGAATGAACATCCAAATGTACAGCTTGCAGGTCTGCCCACTGGGAAGATTTCTCTTTATAACTTTTCTTCATGCCCACCTCTGAGAAGGTTGTAAAGTATTGATGATTCACTCTTGCCTAGCAGTGACATATTGAGCTCTGTTGGTTGTTGAAGGAAACCACAAAGAAACGATAAATGTTTTTTGAGACAGGTGATGGGAATTTGAACCACATGTTCATGCAATTTACTTGTGATTCCTGAATCTTCTTGAACATTTCTATTATAAAAGGATTCCTGCTGCACCTACCTGACATTATGACCTCAGAAGATCTGTTAACATCCCGAACATGATGGACACCTATTGTAGCATAGTCACATAAGGTCCCTTTGTCAGACTTTCAATCTCTTTCAAACACGACAAGCTGCTTTTCAAATAGTAAGTTATCCTCTACCACATAATGTATTACTTTCCCAGAATCTTAGAGGTCTGTGCTGTGATTCTCCTATAGGGGCATTCCAGCGACTTTGCACAGTATCCATATTCCCCAATGTTACTTCTAGCACCACTGAATTTGTTGAGCCATATAATCCAATAGACAAGTTCCTAGAAGAAGAGACTGAACAGGGATTCTTTCTCATGTGGTGTATTTGCGAATGCCCTCAGGAAAAGGAGAGTGACGGTAGAAGACAAGATTAAGTCTTAACCCTCAGTGCCTCAGAACGTGATCTTATTTGGAAATAGGGTCTTTGCAAATGTAGTCAAGATAAGATGAGACCATTGGGTAAGCTCTAATCCAATATGACCCCTGTCCTTATAAAACAGGGAAACTAGGACCCAGAGACAGACAGGCACACAGAGAGAACGCCATGTGAAGATGAAGGCAAAGAACAGGTGATGCATCTCCAAGCCAAGGAACACCAAAGATTGCCAGCAAACCAACAGAAGCTAGGAGACATGGAACAGATTCTTCCTCACAATCTCAGAAGGAGGCTTATCTCAGGCTTCTAGTCATCAGAACTTCAAGACAATAAATTTCTGTTGTTTAAGCCTCCCAGTTTGTAGGGTTTTGTTATGGCAGCCCCAACAAACTAATATAGAGCATGAGAGAAATTTGGAGTGTGCTGAAAATATCCCTCATTTTGATTAGTGTAGGGGAGGAAGAACATTTCCTATACCCACTCTAAGTCCTTCTGGCTGGCCTACGAATTAAATTGACGTGAGAAAGAATAGCAGGAGAAAATGAAACAAAGCTTTATAACAGGTATACATAAGAGGAACCCAGGAAAGCTGAGTAACTCACTAGAATGGCCAAAGCTGTCACTTTAAACAGTATCTTTAGCTGAAGACAAAGGAGGATGTTAGGGGTAGTGGTTTGGTGCTTCAAAGGGGAAGAAGACAATTCACATGGAAGTGAAAAAACAAACAAAACTTTGACAAAAATGGGCTTAGCAAGGACCCTCACAGTCTACAGATACCCAGAGTTATCTATGGTGATGGCCTGTCCTTTTATCTTGAATTTCTTTTAGGAAGTTAGAGGGTGAGGTCAAAGTTTCAGAGTCTTTTGTTCTTAAAAATAATTGAGGCAAGAAACACATTTTGGGGTGGCCAATTCTGATTCCCCACATTAGTATGGTGCTCCAATGAGTTCAAAACTCATTGAACTCCATACTTAAAACGAGTTCATTTGTTGAATATAAATTATTCTTTAATAAAGTTGGTTTTAACAAGTAAAATTAATGGATTAGTCAATATTTCAAAGTACGGCTGCTGCTAGTCATTTTTCTGCTCTTCATGCCTGTAGACAACTTCCTGCCAGTTACTACTCTGATTACTAATTGAAAATTAATTGTGATTACCATAAGAATGTAGATGACCACCACATTATGGGGGCGGGGAAGAGTTTGTCTGGAACTCAGCGATTCACTGCATGCCTGTTGGTATTTCCCGTAAATTGGCAATTGCAGACAAAACAGATACAAGAATACCCTCCACTCCCCATCAGTTCTTCCTATACTTCGAATATATAGAAATTCTGGGTAACTATATTTTAATTTGAAAAAAATCTCCAGGAGAAAGATGAAGTTTGGGGTGAGGTTTGGGGGAGGGAATAAGAGAAGGCTAGGACAGAGGAGGAGCTGGATAAGACATTCCTCAATTAAAGCCTGGGGTTTTAATATCTATCCAGTCAGTGGTTGTAGGGCCTGTCCGAGAGTAGTAGGAAACCAGATCTGGTCTTCTTACATAAAGCTGGAAACAGGGATAACACTGCCCTGTCCCTGAACCTGGACCTAAAAAGTATCTTTCTGCCACTCAGATACACTAACAATTGCTAAATTATTCTTTATAAGTTTTGGTAATTTTGAATTTCTAAAAAAATAATACTGGTGGAAGAGTGAGTCTAAATTCTAGTGGGGGGAACTGACAAGTTTAATTTGGAACATACTGAGTTTGAAGAGTGTTTGGGACATCTAAATGTCCCAAATGTCTGGCAAGTTTACTCAGAGAAACTTGAAGAAAAGTGTTGCCTAAAGCTATGCATTGGTAGTCATAGAGGAAAGGGCTGGAGGTAGATGATATCCCTAAAAGAGAATGTGTAACACAAGAGGACATTGGGCAAAAGTCAGAAACCTGGAGTTCACCAACACTTAAAGAATGAAGAAGAGCATAAATGGTCACAGACAGAGAAGGGCAACTGAGAGAAGATGGTGTTACAACACCAAGCACATAGAGTAGGCTAGTGCGCACGTGAAAAGCGTGTGAGCTGCATGTTGGAAAATGTCCACTGGAACTGGCAATTAGATGGTAATTGATAACCTCCAGGAGCAGTTTCCAAAGTGTGAGAGGTGGAAAGCAAATCGCAGCGAATTGGGGAGTGAACGGTAAATGAAAGAATAGAATGCAGTTAATATTATAGGAAAAGGCAAGTGAGAATAGACTAAAAGAAATTTACGTGAGATGAGAGTTGAGAAACTATGCAATGCTAGAAGGGAGACGCGCTGTCAAGGTAGGGTAGTTTGGGAATGAGAGACACTTGAGTTTCCTAAAAAGTGAAGAAAATGAGCCCGCACAGAGGATCAATTAATGATGTAGAAGAGAGAATTGTTAGTAAATGGAACCATGTCTGCATGGATGAGGAAAGAGAGAGATTTATTTAAGGGAACAGATGAAGAAGGGAGCTGGGATAAGAAGAGAGGCCCTTACTTTTTTAGACTTGGAGGAAAATCTGTCAGATGCATGTAAATATGGATAAGCCTCCTGGTAGGGAAACAACAGGTCATCCGAAGGGGAAGGTATATGGAGTCCTTGAAGTAAACAAAGAGATTTAAAAGTCATCGATCCCAAAAGAATGCTTTCCATCACAAGTCTATTTCTTTGAGATGATAGTCATATTATCTCAGCTATGCTAAATCTGGTACATTTAGAAAATGTTTGTATATAAAAACATATTCACAAAGTAAGTCTCAGGGGTAGAATTAACTTTGTCACTTAAAAGTTCACATAAGAATTTAAAACACAATGTTCTAAGTGTATTTTTCCCAAAGGGACCTACTTTGATAGAAGATAAAGAGTTGGATCATGGTGAGTCATGTAGCCTATATCTTCTAAGATTGCTCTTACAAAATAATATCCTTTCTCTGGTTAAATATTACATTTGATAAGGGGGTGTCTTGTCTATGTCAAGAAGCATTGGAGTTGCATGTCAGTGGGTGTATGCATGTGTGAAAGAAAGACAGGGCTTGGAACGAAGCCCTGTCCTTCTTTATTTCTGTTTTTTACTGCAGAAATCACAGCAAAGAGATGCCAGCTACAATCTCAGCCATTGCTGCGAAATGAATTCTTTAAATCTTGGAAGACCTAACTGAACTCTTTCTCTTTCTTGAACTTCCTTTTTCCTTATGTCAGATACCTGATTACGTCCCATTCTTCAAACTTTTCCTCTAATCCCTCTTGTAGAGAATGGAGCCTTCCTTGTTTGCCCACAAACAGTTAAATATCTTCATCTATTAATGCAGAAGACATACACGTTAAACTATGTGCAATAAAACGCAATGAAAAACCTGTTATAATTGTGATTTCCTTGTATTGGTAGATAGCATTTTTGGTTAGTGAAAAGACAAGTTTCCCCACCCCCTCTTTACTTAGCATGTGACTATTTGACATGTAGTATCAGTAAATCGGGTGCTTTACTGACCTGATTACAATTTTGAGCCCAAATTATACTATTTCCTTGACTCAGATGGATTGTGTATGATGGGGAAAAGTGTTAGCGGCTAAAGTAAAATAAATGTGTTGACAGGTTAAATATTTGGTTTTTGAGTGAAACTCCCTCTCGTGTTTTTATGATGGTCCATAGCAATCAACAATTTAGTTGGGGATTTGGGGAAGTTCTCCTAACTTAATAAGAATGATACATTGCTGTTCAAGTCACACACTTATTCCCAGCCTGTATGCCTGGGGTTTTCTAGAGCACAATTTCATACCACTTTCTGTAGCTCCACACGCCCCAAAGCAGGAGTTAATTCATACTGGACACAGCAACAGCTTCCTACAGCTCTCTATTTTGAAGTAATCAGGTATGAAGCAAGTCTCCTGTCCAAGGGTTGACACCTTATTGCCCCACCTGCCATGGAGGGCTGTGAGTCTGAGATATGGTACCCTGACCAAAAGGGATTACGTGAGCAGACATTTTGCAGAAATAATGACTTACCAGTGCCTGCCTCATTTCCCTCTGCCTGGTGACACCCTCATGAAGGCCATTTAGAAAGGATTCAGCAGCTTTCAAGGTACAGAGTTTGAGTTCGAAAATGTCCAAGGATGAGCAAATGCCACTTTTTCTCCTCTGGAGCATTTCTAATCACATTTGTTACTGTAGCCTCCATGCTGAATGAGATAAACCTCTCTGGAACTCTAAAAATAACATCTTTTGAGCTGCTTGTCTCAAAGAAGCTTCCCAAAGGAAAGCTGTTGAGTGATTTGCAGCTCATTACAACCAGAATCTTCACAAATGAGGGGACTATTTATTTAATCTTGGAAAATGTCAGATTAACTGCGTTTATGGCTGGGGCCTTTGCTTTGGGATTACACCTAGGGTAAGAGGGAGGCTAAAGCGGCAGCGAATCTGCCAGCCTCTGCCTTCCACAACGTATTGGAAAGCACTCTTCTCTATTTGAGCTAAGAGTGATGCCCACATTCAATATCTGGCCACCTTCCTTGAAGCCAAACAGACTTGCCAATTGAGGAAATTAGGGCAGAGCCAACATCTCTGCCACCTGAGCAGCAATGCTTTCAATGGTTTAACCAAAAACTCGACAGAAGTCACCAGTTCTATAGTGCTTGCTACATATCACTGCTTATAAAACAGAACCATTCTATTATCCCATTTCTGGACCTGTTATTTATGGGTCATTTTCAGAAATAAAATACAGGGCACAAAAGGAGGGGAAAAGGACTTTGTTTCTTTCCCCGTCCAAACCATCAAATTAAGTCTTAGCTTCACCATGCCTGAAACAGACAAGTGTCATATTTACATCCATGGTTCACTGTTCATTCTTTCCACCGTTCACATGAACTAGAAAATTGTTAATTGCGTAGTGTGTTCCAAAACAGAATTTCTAAGAGAGTAAGGGAATACTCTATCATAGTTTCTGGTGAGGTGGCTAATTATTTTTCAGTGATGATTTTTAGATTAATTTTTTTTTTAATATTAGCCCTGAGCTAACATCTGCTGCCGATCCTCTTCTTTCTTTTTTTTTTTTAAAGATTTTTTTTTTTATTTTTTCCTTTTTCTCCCCAATGCCCCCCAGTACATAGTTGTGTATTCTTCGTTGTGGGTTCTTCTAGTTGTGGCATGTGGGACGCTGCCTCAGCGTGGTCTGATGAGCAGTGCCATGTCCGCGCCCAGGATTCGAACCAACGAAACACTGGGTCGCCTGCAGCGGAGCGCGCGAACTTAACCACTCGGCCACGGGGCCAGCCCCCCAATCCTCTTCTTTTTGCTGAGGAAGACTGGCCCCGAGCTAACATCCGTGCCCATCTTCTTCTACTTTATATGTGGGATGCCTGCCACAGCATGGCTTGACAACCAGTGCATAGGTCCACACCTGGGATCTGAAACTGCAAACCCTGGGCAGCTGAAGAAGAATGTGTGAATTTAACTGCTGCACCACAGGGCCAGCCCTGGTTTTTAGATTTTTAGGGTTTTTTTTAATTTAATTTTTTTTATTGAGGTAACATTGGTTTATAACATTTAATTTCATGTGCACATCACTATATTTCGATTTCTGTGTAGACTACATCATATTCACCACTCAAAAACTAATTACCATCCATCACCAAACACATACGGCCTATCACCCCTTTTGCCCTCCTCCCTCCCCACTTCCCCTCTGGTAACCACCAGTCTAATCTCTGTATCTACGTGTTTGTTTGTTGTTGTTGTTTTAATCTTCTACTTACGAGTGAAATCATATGATATTTGACTTTCTCCATCTGACTTATTTCACTCAGCATAATACCCTCAAGGACCACCCACCTTGTCGCGGATGGCAAGATTTCATCTTTTTTCATAACTGAGTAGTAGTCCATTGTGTATATATACCACATCTTCTTTAATCCTTCATCCACTGATGGGCACTTAGGTTGTTTCCAAGTCTAGGCTATTGTGAATAACGCTGAAATCAACATAGGGGTAGAAATATCTTTTGACTTATTGTTTTCATGTTCTTTGCATAAATGCCCAGACATGGAATAGCTGGATCATATGGTGCTTCTATTCTTAATTTTTTGAGGAATCTCTATACTGTTTTCCATAGTGGCTGCACCAGTTTGCACTCCCACTACCAGTGTATGAGAGTTCCCTTTCTTCCACATCCTCTCCAATACTTGTTATTTCTTGTCTTGTTAATTATGGACATTCTGATGGTCATGAGGTGATATTTCATTGTAGTTTTGATTTGCATTTCCCTAATAATTAGTGATGTTGAACATCTTTCCACGTGTCTGTTAACCATCTGTATATCTTCTTTGGAAAAGTGTCTGTTCAGATCTTTTGCCCATTTTTTAATTGGGTTGTTTGTTTTTTTATTGCTGAGATGTATGAGTTCTTTATATATTTTGGATATTAATCCCTTATCACATATAGGGTTTCAAATATCTTCTCCCAATTCTTAAGTTGCCTTTTTGTTTTGTTGATGGTTTCATATGCTGTGCAGAAGCTTTTTATGTTGATGTGGTACCATTTGTTTATTTCTTCTGTTGTTTCACTTGCCTGATCAAAAAGATGCTGTTAAGACCAATGTCAAAGAGTGTGCTGCCTATGTTTCCTTCTAGAAGTGTTATGGTTTCAGGTCTTACATTCAAGTGTTTAATCCATTTTGAGTTGATTTTTGTGTATGGTGAAAGATAATGGTCTACTTTGATTCTTTTGCATGTGGCTGTCCAGTTTTCCCAACACCATTTATTGAAGAGACTCTTCTTTCTCCATTGTATGTTCTTGGCTCCCTTGTGGAAAATTAGCTCTCCATAGATGTGTGGGTTTATTTTGGGGCTTTCAATTTTGTTCCATTGATCTGTGTGTCTGTTTCTGTGCCAGTATCATACTGTTTTGATTACTATAGCTTTGTAGTGTATTTTTAAATGAGGAAGTGTGATACCTCCGGCTTCGTTCTTTTTTCTCAGGATTCCTCTGGCTATTGAGGGTCTATTGTTTTTCCTCAGGGGTGGTTTTAAGAATAGTGCTGCTACTAACAGCATTAAGACTAGATGAGATATCAACTTCTACTAGAACAAAACAGTACTTTTGAAACTTTTATTTTACTTCTGAGAAAATTAATTAAGAAATCTCACTTCAAGGAAGTTAAAAAACTGATATTCTCCTGCTGATAGTAAGGAAACTTCTGAGAGCATGAGAGTATTTCCAATATGGCTCCTTATCCTAGCTGATCAAGGCTGTACCTTTACACATTGTTGGATATGACAAGCTATATCTTCAGGGATTGTGGATAGGGCAACTTTCCCCCTCTCCTCATCCTAATAGTTAAAAAACAAAAAGAAAGCAAACAAAAACAATGCTTTCTTCACCCACTTTACTGGCGATTAAATTTTCCTTCATAGGACATCAACATTCATTTCCTAGTTAAAAAGATATTTAGTCCAATACCTTTGCAAGTTAGACATCAAGACCCTATCTGAGAACTGGTCTTCATAAGCCAGAGGGCCAGCTGGCACAAGGCTAACTGTTTTGGAACGATGGATGCCATAGTGTAGGAGAAATGAGACATAAACAAGAAGTTAAAGAATATTTAAGACAGAGTTTGGGCATCCCACAAAGTATTCCATGGCGGCATTAACTCTGAGACTGGCTTGTTGGGAGAGTGGTTAGAGCCTAGGTAATTACCATCAGACACACTTAGTCCCAATCCCATCTTTTTTGTACTGATTTATAAAACTTTGGGCAAATCAACTAACATCTCTAAGCCTTGTCTTCCTCTTCTATAGAATGCATGTTAGCTCTCGGGCCTTTAATGGAGATTTCAGTAAATGATACCCACATATACCCATATACATGGCTGCACATACATGTACTATATACACACGACTGTGTCAGAGACCCATAGTAGGGACCCAGAGAAATACTCAGGTGAGAGACATTGACAGACAGCAATGACGTCAACTATTCATTGGAAAATAGCAAAGAAAACAAAAGAATTATACATAGAAACAGAGATTTTCCCTAAAATTCCTTTAAAACTTTTTGAACAGTTATTAGAATGTTAAAATTTGTTGAAATATTCTGCTCTCTCAGACAGTCATTGTGGTGAGGGGGGTTTTAGCCCAGGCAGCCCTGGGTAGAGGTATCAGATAGGTTGTTTTGTTCCTGGACAGCCTGATCCAGATGGTCTTAAGGATCTCCTCAGCTTGACTAAACTTTAGATGGGCTTTTTCCTGACTCTAGGCTCCTGACCTCTCTTTTCTCAGAGCATTTATTTTAGAAAATTTGTCGTTGTAAATTCTTTCTCTGCCCCTTTGAAATGTGTGTAAATCTTCTCCCAGCCTCTTGCCAGTTTTACTACCCAGGAAATGTTTTTCTCAAGGACCTAGGAATTGTTTTTGAAATGTAAACATTGAAGGAGATAGCACCCCTATCTCCCAGTTTCTGTGGAGGATAGGAGTCCAATTTCCATGGGTGCCAATTAGCAAACACAGGTGGCTTAATCAGAGAAAAAAACATTTGCAAACTCAGGAATAATTAAATGTTCTCAACAAATCTCCTTGATCAACTTCCTCTCTAATGTCCTCCAGGACTTTTCCACTAGCTCACCCCCAGGATTTAAAACCCTCTGCCTTTTGTTTCAGGGAAACTAAAGTATCCAGACTTGTTCTGGGCTCTCTGTCCTATTGCTGGCGATAGTATCGGAATAAAATCAACATCCGTCTACTCATCTTGCCTGGTGCAATTTGTTTCTTTAACAATCTCCAGTCTTGTTCTGGAGCCTCCTCTTGGCCATGAGTGCCTCTGTCAACATCAAGTCTAGCGCAGTTTCCAAAACCTTCAAGAGGTAATGAATTGCAGGATGGTGAAACTTGCAATGGAGGTGAGATTCAGGGAGGTCCATCTACACTTGGAGCCCTTTAAGGTCTGCTACAGAATGTCTGTCCCCAAATATCTTCCTCTTGTCACTCTACCTCCTGCTGACCTATCAAGGGAAAATTGGTGGAGCAAAGTATAGCAGTAATGGCCTCATATTTGTTCATACCTCCTTGTCTGTATGACCTTTTGCAACGTGACTTTGTTGTCTCTGCTATCAAGAGATGTAGTCTTTTCCTCCAACTCTTGAATCTAAGCTTGGTCTTATGTCCAGCTTTAGTTAATGAGATGTTAGCCAATGTGCCAGAAGCAGAAGCTTCAGAAGTGTGCATTGGACTTGCCCTTTCTTGCTTGCTACTGGGATCCATACTGCCTCCAAATACTGAGGAGACACATGGAGAGATCCCAGCCAGCACAGCTTCCCCAGCTGAGTTCCAAACATGTAAGGGAGGCCATCCTAGCCTCAGCTGATCTATCACAGCCCAGAGTATTTAGCCAACCTACAGAATCACGCTAAATGATAAATATTTATTTTTTAAGCATCTGAATTGCACTTTTTTTCTAATATAGCAAAAGCTGCTACTATCAGGATGTTACATTTACTGAGAACGCATGAATGTGTTCCCAGCTCGGAGAAATGAACTGGAGAAAGAAGGGCATCCAAGAAAACATTCCTTCATCATGATGAGTCTCAAACCTGAAACGTTAGCTGGAATTTAAAAGTTCTTTAAGGTAATTCAGAACCTCATAGAAAATCAATCTCTCTGTAGGACTAAAAATGTCTCAGCTTTGAACACTTTTTTCATTCTTATTAGACTTGAAAGCATGTCCATTGATCTAGCAAGAGCAGTTTGCTAATAATTAGGCTGGCAAGGCAGGTTTAGGATTGTTACCAAAAGAGTGGGTGAGGGGTCCCTTTAGTCCACAGAAACCACTGCCCTAACCGGAGAAAATATGAAGGAAGCATCTTCAGATGATGAAAATGACTCTGTTCCCTAAAATTCACATGAGATTAAACTCTATGGCAGAAAAATAACTTCCAAGAAAAAAGTCACCTATTCTGTACTCAATGCCATCTGCAAAAAGAAAAAAAAACCTGCCTTTAAGTGATGCTCCCTTCCCAAGAGATCCTGCAGTACTCTCATATTCCTTCACATAGCACTTTCTTCTTTTCTTTTTTTTTGGTGTTCCATGAGTATAAATAATATGCACTTGTCCATTTCTCCCATTAGACTTGAAGTTCTCTGAGGGCAGCGTCTGTGTTTAGTTCATGTTTTCATTTCCTAGAGCACAAGGCACAGAGAAGGTATGCAATAAATGTTTGTGACATAAATGAATGGAAGAGGGCAGGTTCTGTGTAATACAAGGACTCATATCCAGATGATTCTGCTCTCAAGGCCTGAACAGGGAGCCTGGCAAAAAATGGCCACCTTCTTTGCGTGAAATAAAGTTTATATTACAAAAAGCTACATAATTCATGAAAATGTGTCACTTTTTCATGAGATTGCCTGAAATTCTACCAGACATCATGACACTTGATACTTCTACAATATGTCTTCCTTTGAGTGAATCCCAGATAATATTTGTTACTTGCATCCTTTCTTTTTTTTCTGGAGACCAGAAGACCTGACAGGGGACAGACTTTGTGGAGCACCAAGACATAATTCTCTTCCTGAGATAGTATACGCCAAACAAGTTGCACCTTAAGGTAAATATTTTTTGCAAGCTCAAACTCATTAAAAACAGTGATTTTTTGCATTCAATTGGTTAATACGGTGAGATTATTTTTACTGTTTCAGTTGCTTATGTCCCCAAAAAGAAAAAAAGCTATCCCTTTCCTTATAAAATATTTATTGTTTTATATTTTAAAAGAAAGAACCAAATCAATTCTATTTGAAAGGCACATTAAAAATGTAAGCACAAAGCACAGGGCATATTTCACAGAAGATTGGAACTGCTAACAGCTTTTTTTCATCTACCAGAAGAAATCAAATGAAGCCAGTTTGCCTCTGGGGTTTTAAACATCATTACAATTCATCTTAATAATGAAGTTAAAATTAACTGAAAGAAGACAAAATGGAAAAAAAAAAAAAACCCTCACATCACTAACATGGGTTTATTCATGGGAAAATGGATAAAAGTAATATCCTTTGGGCATAGTTAAGAAAAAAATCAAAATAACCAGTATATCAGTGACCCATGATTGAAGTAGCACCTCAAACAGTCATTTTGTGTTTATGAAAGCATAAACTAATGCATAACATGCACGCTTTATACTCATATACAAACATATGTTTGTAATACACATACACAATAAGAAATAAATGCAACCACCAAGAGTTTTTAAAAACTATATTCAAAAATATTGCAAACAAGACGATCTGCTTGCCATGGAATTCTGTTTCTGATAGCGCACGCAAATAACCATAGGAACTCAGCTCTGCTTTACTTAAGCTTTCCAGATTGTCTTTGTGGAAGCTTTCTGTTGAGGCATGAAAAGACTGATGAAAAGGTCAAAAGGGGCATCTCCACTCCACAGGGCCCTCAGAATAGCTCCATGAGCACTCTTATTTAGACTTTCATCCTCCCCCCATGAGAGCAAGAACAAAACAGGCAGCTTCCTCCTTGGAAATGGACAGGGGCTTTTTTTTTAAACCAATTAAATCCTTCTCAGGAAACCAAAGCTGTCACGTTGGAGGTAGAATGATGGTAACAATAATGAATTGCAGAGCCAACTTACACGCTAGAAGACGCTGTGTTTGCTTGGCTATCAGGTGGGGACACTGCTTCCTCATTCACACGTTTCTAAGGTAAAGTTTAGAATTCAATCATTTCTCTTCAAATCAGTAAATTATTTTGGTTTTGATGGAAAAAAAGAAAAGAACTGTAGGTTTCCAGAGGAGGTATGCAAAGCTCCAAATTACAGGACTGAAACTGTTGATTTTTTGTGTTTGTTTTTTAAAAGTGGAAGAGATAATTGACTTATTAGCTCAATTTTTCTTCAGTGTTTTGGAGAAACCAAACATAAAGAGCATTGTAAATTAGGAAATAGAGAAAGCCCAGATTCTCATGGAGTTTTTACCTTTTCAAGTAAACAATTCCAGAAAGGTTGAGGATGAAGTCAAGACTACCGATTCCAAACACAGAGGGATCTTTCTCTCTCTCTCAGGAACTATCACCTCTAATTAATCAGTTTCTGCCCTTTCATTCTGATTTCTTTAAATATTTAGCTTTTTTCTTTACATTATACTAGATGCAGAATGATAATAAGGTATGAAAAAGTCAAGACTAGCACATTAATTATGTTCCAAGATTTTACCATTGGTGATGCAGTCATATGGTTAATTCTAAGTGTGCTTCGAGGAAACACTCAGAAAGTTACATGCAACCTGGATAACTGGGGAATACATGCACAGAAATCAAAACATGCACAGAAGTCTTCCACATAAAACATGTATTTACATGATAAAACTAGAGATGATTTAGGAGGAGAAATTAAAATGATTGGAGGGCTTGCTATCTAAGTATAGTTTTTAAATGATTTAATAATACCTTTCCATTAAAAAGATAAAGAATCATAGAATCACAGGGAATGAGCAGTACAGTATATGATATGCTATGTACAGCTATGGAATCAAAGATTTCTGCTTTGTATAGGTAATTCTTTATATGTCACTCCCCAGTTAAGAACAAATTAAAAAAGGCACTGCATATCACACATTTGGGAGCTTCATGGAACGTAATACATTCACTCTATTTACACGTAAGAGGCAGTTTTATCGCATATTGGTTAGGGGCATAGGCTTCAAATTCACACTATTTGGATTCAGATCCCAGTTCTTTGCTGGCTAGCTGTGTGAACTTGCACAGATTTATACTGCTTCTTGACATCAGTTTTATTTGTAAAATGGAGATAATTCTATCAGTTAGTGTCCAACGAATGCGAAAAGTTTGAAATAAAGAATTGGCTACTAGGGATTGGAATAAGAAAGTAAAGGCTAATAAAAAGCATAAAGACTCTAAAGAACATAGATATAGAGGTTAAAAGGAATGGCATTAGGGCTGAGACTGAGCATCCCAAGAAGCAGCTGCCCAGGTCTGAGACCCAGACCACATTAGAGAGGACACATCCACAGCTCACCGGATGGCAGAGCAGTCACTGTGGTCCCTCCCTGGTGGAATTTACCAAGAATCCACTCTCTGCAACTTACCAAAAGCTTACCCTCTAGGGTTCCAGGGAAAGCTGTTCACAAGGAGGTGTCTCAGTAAGAACACTCTACCATAACACAGCACAAAGGGAAAGCCAGGGTACCCTCAGGGCCACCAGGTGCTGGAGAAGCTGAACATGCTTCAGCAACCTGCCTAGTGAGCACACTGGATTTAGGAAGGAAAACCCCTTTCTCTCATAATGTTTTTCCAGTGCCCTCTTCTCACAAACCTTAACATCATGTCAGCTGGTGAAGCAAAATTGAATTGGAGCTGAGAGTCAATAAATAGATAATAGGCGCATTAAACATAATAGAGTAGTTGATAGTATTAAGCATGACAGTGCCTGTAAAACACTTAGTACAGATCCTCTAGCACAATAATTATCTTTCATTAATTCAACCAGTGTTTAAGGAGCACCTGCTATGTTCCAGGTAATCCACTAAGTTCCAGGGATTCTATGCTGGACAAAATCAACACGGATTCTCTTTCAAAGAGGAGCGGTAAGACCTGTAAAACCATACCTTTTAAAATGGTCTAGATAATAGCAGATCTATAACGTCTGTCAAAGTTTGTGTGTGTGTGTGTGTGTGTGCTTATTATTCTGATGCAATACCATAATTGCCCTTTTCCTGGGTATTTCTCTTTCCTGTGCCAGCCTGAGTCCCTAGTGCTGGGAGATACACGTGAAACATGTCAGGAACAGAGGGACATTAGTATATACTGACTAGACTTTCATCACCACGTGAAGTTCCTATTGCCACTCAGCTCTACCTGTGTGGAACATAGAAAAAAGGAAAGGATGGCCTAGTTAATGGGTGAAAAGAGCAGCAGGTCTGCCTTCAGAGAAGATCATGAACACTATGTACAACTTCATTATTATTCATTCTTTTCTCTTAAGGTACTGCTCATATCTCTTGAGGATTAGAGTCAGAAATTTAAAGGAGTAACTGTAAACACTGTCAGAGTTTCATGTTTAAAGTCATCAAGAAAATTCAATGCTTAGCTATAGGCCCTAACGTCCAAGCTTGCCTTTTTTGTTAGTGTCAGATAGCATATAATAAGAAAACTGTATCTAAAAGACACAACTGGAAGATTAGCTACATTTTAAATTGGCATTGTTGTGGGCATTTAGCCAACAGATTTTTGAGTTTCTGCTACGAGCAGGCACTGTATTCAATATTGGAGATTACACAGTGAGCAAAAACATAAGCGCCCTACAGTCTTGGGGATGAGAAACACAATTAACGAAATGATCATGCTAATGATTGTAGGAATAGCATCCCACAGGAGTATACAATAAATGAACATAAACCAGAGTGGGCAATCAGGGAAGGGATTCCTGGAAAAGTGATACTTTAACTGGGAAGAGTGAGTAGCTGTTAATGAGACAAAGAAAGCAAGTGGGAGTAAGAAGAGGAAAGTAAAAGACAGAGGAGCAGCGTCATTAAAAGCCCTGTCTCAGGGGCCCACACGACATGGGCAAGGAACAGATGGAAAATGACAGAGTAGGAGGGAGAGAGTTCCATAAAAGCAGAGAAGTTAAAAGGGTGCAATCACACAAAAGCTTGTAGGCTGAGGAGATGAATTAGTCACAATGTAAATAGCAATGTGACAAAGAAAAACATCTGTAGGTTTTAAGCGTCTGTGTGTGGATACAGGGTGGAGAATGGAATGGAAAAAGCCAGAGTGGATGCACAGAATTCAAGGGAAGAGCACAGTATTACAGAAAGGAGTCACCAACCATGTCACACGTCCCTGCAAGGTCAAATGAGATGAAGATTAAATAACATCCATTGAATTTTAAGATGCTGACTACAAAAGCCACTCTGGCAGAGTTTGGAGAAGAGAATGCAGATTAAAGTTGTTTTGTGGTGTGAGTTGGAAGTAGGGAAGTGAGGAAAGTGGTAGGTATAGACAATTCTTCCGAGAACTCCAGCCGTTTCAATGTAAGGAGTGAGAGGAGGGGGGCAAAGGGTCTCTCTATGGTCTCTTTTATAAGAGTACTAATCCCATTCATGAGTGCCATGCCCTCATGACCTAACCACCTCCCAAAGGCTGCACCTCCTTCTACCTTCACATTGAGCATTATGACTTCAACATGTGAATTTTACCGTACACATTCAGATCATAGCAGGCACCAATTTGTTTTCAGTATTTTTTTTTTTTTTTTTGATGAGGAAGATTGGCCCAGAGCTAACATCTGGGTCAATCTTCCTCTATTTTTTGTAAGTGGGATGCCACCACAGCATGGCCTGATGAGCAGTGTGTAGGTCCATGCCTGGGATCCAAACCCATGAACCCTGCGCCACCAAAACAGAGTGCATGAACTTAACCACTACGCCACCTGGTCTGCCTGGTGTTTTCAGTATTTTCTAAAACTCTGAGACAATAGTCCTAGAGATCATTTCACCTCCATGAATGGAATGAATCAGGATTTTAAACTCCTTGAGGGAAGGAAATATGTCTTCATATAATTTGAACTCGATAATCCTTGTTGAATATTTGCAGAATGCAAGAGTTGCTGCAAAAATGAAAAATTGGATAATGAAATCCTCAGTCTGAAAGGGCCTTCAAAAGTCCACCCATTCAATTCCTCTGTCCCAAATTTCCAGCAATGAATGTATGATACTGAGGGAGATCATGCAGATTTTTAGCAATAACTAGTAATGTCATAAAGAACTCAGTACTTGGAGCATTCTTACATAGTCCATAAGTCTCTTCACTAACAAGGAACTTTTCCACTCTTCAAATATGTAACTGTCCCTCCCCACGCTTTGCTGTCAACTTTCCTTCTTATTTACCTGAAAAAAAATAGCACAATAAGAAGCAAAAGACTTTCTTTCCCAGCATGTCATCTATGAACCGATAGGAATCTGTACCCATAGACTCTGCTTACCTACTGTTACAATTTTTGACCTGTCCATGCTCCTTTCCTAAGGTCAATTCTTCAAAATGTGCTCTGGGTCCCACTCTCTCTCACCTACTCAGTGAATGCTTTTCCTCTCTCTCCCACATTATAATTCTCCTTCTCTTTACAAGACCATTTCTAATAATGTACAAACATGCTATAACATTTCCTTTTTTTTTTTGTCTCTATCGATACCCTCATACTTTTTATGAACTGCTCCTGTTTCCAGCAAGAATCCCTGAAAGAGTTAGTTCTAGATAGTCCCTTTCTTCACTTCCTTACCCTCAATTTTCTCTTCAACACTTTGATCCCAGCACTACATTGAAATCTCTTTTGTGGTAGTCGCAATGACGGCATCTTGTCAAATCCAATGATCGCTTTGCCTTGATTTTTCTGATCCTCTCAATATTTGACATAGTGAACACATCTTCCTTCTTGAAAAACTTGCCTCACTTGGCTTCAAGAATATCAAGTTCATATGGAAGTTTCCATCTTCACTGACCGTCTTTGATGACTCCTCTTTCTCTTACTGTTATAGTGTCCTAAAACGTAATCCTAAAACGTTTATTCTCTATCTAAATAATCACATCCAATTCAATAACTTTAAATGGCCTGTATGTATTTATGACTCCAAATGTTTATCACCATCTCTTACTTCTTCTCTGGGTTCCAAACTCATTTGTACAACTACTTACTTGATATTACTACTTTAAATAGCTGGTAGGAAGTTTAAAAAGAGAATTCTCAGTTTCTCACACCTGAACCACAAATCTGCCCATCCCCATGTCTTCCTCATTTCAGGAACTGGCACTATCCTTTATCCGCTTGCTGATGCCAAAACTTGATCGTAATCTGTGATTTTTCTCTTTTCTTATCATCCTATGTTTAATCCATGAGCAACTCCCATTGATCCTGTCTTCAAAGTCTATCCTGAGTCCAACACCACCTCCTGAGTGTCTCATCACCTTCATTTTTGTCTCTCTAGTCCCAGGAGCTGTCATTTTCTGGCTGTTCTACTTTTGTAGTCATCTAACTGAACTTCTAGCTTCTACTTTTTTTTCCACAGTTTATTGCCCACATGAAGGCCAACAAGCTTTTCAAAATTGCCTCATGCTCCATAGCATAGAATAGCTAGTCATTCAAACATCTAGCTTTTCTTCTTGTTTTCAAAACTAGAGTACAGTATACCGTGTCCCTTGTATTTAGGTTTGGTCATATAGCTCCTTTTTAGCCAATGAAATATGAGGGTAAGTGATATTTCCCACCACCAAGTCTAACCCCAAACCCTTCCATGTGTGATTCCCCACGCTCCTTCCCCTTCTGCTAGCTTGATGCAGCAAACACGCAACTTGCCTCCAGATGGAATAAGACTGGGTCTCTGACTCACTCTCTGAAGCAGAGTTACCCACTGATCAGGTACACATACTGTATTTTGTGTAAAAGGGAAAAAATCTTATATTGCTTTTGTGTCTTTGTATATTTTGGATTTGTTTGTGACAGTAGCTTGAATTACTCTAATTAGTGCATTCTCTAATACGAAACTCTCCAATGGCTTCCCATTACATTTAGAATAAATTTAAACTTCTTTCCATGCCCTTTGAGACCTGGGTCTTGGACAATTCTATGATTTCATGTCCCCCTCATTCATGCCCCTCTACCCACACTAGCCTCTTGCTATTTCTAGAAGACACCAAGCTAACTCCTTTCCCAGGAACTTCACATTTGCTTTTCCCTCTGCCTGGAATGCCCTACCCTCAGATATTCATATGAGCTCAAATTTCAATTTCTTAACAGAATCTTACCTCATATCCCATCAAATACACCATTTCTACACCTCTATCATTTTTTCTGTCTTATCTTCTTAGCTCTTGTGTCTTCTTGTAACTGTGTCAATTATTTGTTTGTTATTACCTTGCTGTCTCCAACTCCTACTGCAATGTCAGCTCCATGAGAGCAGGAAATTTTTCCTGGCTAATTCCAGGAGTGTCAGAAATCAATAAGTATTGGTTGGCCTAATGATTGAAAGCAGGGTGGGTGGATGAATGGATTGATAGAGGGATAAACAGAGAATTCCTTTGTGGTAAGCAATTTCTAAAAAGACCCCCAATGATACCTGCCTCCTGGCAATGCATAGTCTTGTGTAGTCCCCTCCCCGAGCGCAACTTGCTTCTAACTAGCAGATACAACAGTGTTAAAGGGATTTCTCTTCCATGATTAGATTATATGAGAGTGTGACTTCCCTATTGCTAGCAGACCCTGTCTGTTTACTTTTTTGGCTTGCACACTTTGATGAAGCAAGCTGCCATATGGCAAGTAATTATGGGTAGCCACTAGCCAATAGCTAGCTGGGAACTGAGGCCTTTGGCCCAAAACCCATGAGAAACTGAAATTCTGACACATGAGTTTGGAAATGGATCCTTCCCTAGTCAAGCCACAGATGACACATCAGCCATGGGCAACACATTGATGGCAGCCTTGTGAGATGCTGAGCAGAGAGCCCAGTGAAGCCATGCCTAGGTTCTGACCCACAGAACTTGTGAGAGAAGACATGTGTGATATTTTAAGCTGCTGAGTTTGTGGGAATTTGTTACACAAAAACCAATACTCTTGTAGAGCAATTGTTTTGGGTAGAGCAAAAAGAAAATAAAAGAAAATCTTTTTTTTCCTAGTAAAACCAAACGAGATAATAGAAAACTAAAGGAGTGTGCTGCTTTCTTGGATGCCTGATGCCCTAAAATATAGTCTGGTATCTGTGCACAGTGTTCTCTAGTTCTACTGTCAGGTTTTGTAGGGAACACATGAGAGTAAATTCTTATGTTCCTATCGTTCATGTAGTCAGCTTGGAGGCAGAGCGTGGTACCATCAGAACAAGAACACTGCTGTATTTTCCCTTCACTCAGACAGCAGTAACATCCAGGAACACAAATATTAAGGCTCTCCCTCTGAGAAACTGTCATTTGTTGGATGACTGGCCCCACCTCTTCCATTCTTTCTTAAAAATAATATAAAGGAAAAATAGCAAGTCAAAGTTATTTTGTTCTTCTTGCTTATATCCTTACCAGATTAGTAAGGAAACTTAGGGGGAGACATATCATGGAATCTTTAGCTCTTGTTTCAAATATACTGACAAGGTTTGGCCTGGTGGTGCACTTATCAAATATTTTGTTCCGTTAAATAGCAGTTAAGAGTTACAGTAAAACCTCTTGATTCAGAATATTTTATTCCTTATATGTTAGAATATTTCAAAGATAAAAATAAATCTCTGCTCTGGAAACAGAGAACGATATCCAAAATTGAATTAAATGGGAAAGTAGTGACAAATTTTCACTCTGAAATAAATGTGTGAGACTAGCTGACAACAGGGAGGCTAGTTCAGATTCTCACTCCTCTAGTGGTGTGGTTTACCGCAAAGTCTACTAGGCATTTAGCCACCTGACTAAGGCAGGAAGAGAGGGTCTGCATCCCCTAATGCCTGCATCTGTGAGAATGCATTGAAGTCACTAAAATTATCATTGAAGTCTTGATCTTAGTGTCAAGTTTTGGGAATTTCTTTTCTTTCAAAGGAAAGAAAAATAGATAACTTTTGACTCAAATGGCCCAATGATTGAATGTTGGAAAGTAAAAATAATCTCTGATAAAAAGAATAGGGATTATCAAAATAACTATGTCTGCACAAAACTTAGAGGTTCTCATTTCTCAAAATCAAATATCCATTGGAGATTTTAAATAATTTTCATTTTGCTATTATCAAGAAGAATAAAGTCTAACACCTGTATCTTCAAGTGAACCGCCAGATAGTGACTTAGGTTTAGAAAACATAATGTCACATCAGCACAGTGCAGGAGTAAAACCAGTGCTTCACTGCCAAAGGGAAAAAAGTCTACAGCCAAAAAATATAAATTACTTTTGATTTTTCATTTGGTATTGGGATTTTTACTCTTTACGTAATTGATTGCACAGACAACCAAAGGAGGGAAAAAGCATCAGCTAAATTGGTGTTTTAGTAAATTCATGTAGGTACAATGCATCTGCCAATAAAGTAGTCAGCAAAAGTTAAACTTTCTCAAGAGAAGGAAAACCATGAATATCAGGCCCTATTCGGTGCCAATCCAGATCCATGGAAATGAAAGGAAGGAAAGTCAGGCATTAAGGTCTATTGCAATCCATTCTATCTACAGGGTGAAAAGCAAGGATAGAAGGAATATTTCATCTAATAAAAGATTAATGTGAGAACTCTTTTGAGTGATAACTGCATTACTTCCTCTCAGAGCTATTTATGTCTAGAATCACATTCAGAAAGGAAGACACAAAGTTACCTCCAGAAAATGCTTATTTTAATTGCTTAATAGCGAACACTTCCTTTTGAGCTAACTGGGTTATTTTTCTGGGAGGTGCATAAATTCCTCTGTCCTTAGTAGAACGTTGAAGATGAACAATGTTATTACTTTGGAAGAAAAACTTGAAATATTCTAATTATTGATATCAGATTGTTTTTGTCAAAATATCATTTTAAATTGAATTTCTTTTGACCATTGAATTATTCTATGGAGCTTTTGAATGGACCAAAGCTCAGGAGTTAATCCACAGCTGTAGTCTGTGTCTTCACATAAAAAGAAGAGAGGTTTTCTGTAACCTTATTTCTATATACCCATATAGATAGCTGAGAAGTTAGGGCTGAGATTGTCTTGTCATCCAATCTCACTTGCATTTCCAGGATAATACATGCACATATTAATATCTCTTATAGAAGAAACTGGTACCTTCTAAGTACTTGGTGGTATACCAAGGTAGAAATGATGAAAGTGGATTATCTGGCCAGGTGGAGTACTTTGTTACTGAAATTGTTTAGAACTAATGGCACATAGTGATAACAAATTATAACCCGATTTGTGGTAAGTGTTATTATTTTTTAAAATTCTCCTCAAGCAATGCACCCCCCAGCAACTGCATCTGGGGCAGACCACTTCACCACCACCATCTTGGTATATCACTTGGTACAACTCCTTGATGCACATTGTCATATTGAATTGTCTTAGCTAAGGAAAGAAAATTCAGAGGGTAAGTAACTTACCTTACACAGTTAATTACGCAGCTAGTTAAAAAAGTTACTGAACTTGTTCAACTAGTCACTGGCAGAGCCAGGATTAACACCAATTATAAGCAAGAGCTTCCTAATGCCAAAGCCCATATATTAACCACTAGTTATGCTACTCAAATGAGGACTATGAGTCTCTCAACTCTCACCTCCTTCTTCATTCTTTAAATGTCACATTCTCAGTGTGGGAGTACTCAGACTGATAAAAGGCTAACAGGAATGACAATCGCACCTGAACTTTCCTTGTGATGAGGGAAGTTTTCCTTATAATCTATGAATCCCATTGTAGGAAAGAGCCATATATGTGGGGCAGGGGAGTATATTGTCCTCTCCTCCTTTAACAAGGACAGAGAAGAGAGTGGAGAGTAAGTCTGTATGAATACTGTATATATCATCAATCCTGCTACTCTACACAAAGAGTGCAACTTCCCTTAATTTAAAGAAGGTGTAGACCCCTCATCACCTAAATATCTCAGACTCACTTTGCTCTCCCTTCATGTCAACAAGTTAGTAGGGAATAAAATACAGATGAAAGAGTACAGAGAATTTTCTACTTCCCTTATTGTCTGTTGATTTCAAAATTAAACTCATTAACACATTTTTATGGTACAAGAAGGATGAGATTAAATAACCCAGATGTTGAGAAATGTACTTGTAAAAACTTCCATAATTGCTTTGTCAGGCTATAAACTAATTAGACCACCCCCAATGGGTGGTTTACCTGAAAAGGAAAGGATGTTCACACAGCCAATATTGTGGGAAGGATATGAAGAACAAAGCCTGAGACAGAGGTAGAGAGAAACCTGCTTCTTCCTCAGAGAATAAGGTCAATTTAGTTCTGACTCTTAGAAGTGGAAGTACTTGGTGCACTTATGGTGATGGTTAATGGTGATGGTTAGTGAGCTGCCCAAGTTACATAGAACCATGCTGGGATAAGATAGGAAATTAGTTTTCTGAGGGCCCAGGTCTGTGCAGTAGTTGAACTCAGTTAATATCCCACACAGCTAATTAGGCCAAGATGCTGACCACTGGAATTCCTCTTGGCAGCTTGTGTCATTATTACTGCTATGACGTTTGGGATGTGGTTACCTTATGTCTTCTACTAAATTTCCATAGTGTTCCTCAAGTTGAGCCTTATCCCCCCCACATTACTTCCCAATCTGATAATGGGCTTTGACACATGAGTTTCTGATCCTGAGTCACACAAAGATGTTCAAAAAATCTTAGAACTCAGCCTCTATTTGGGTCTCCATTTACCTACACTATAACTAGCTACAGAAGATTCCCTTTGAAAAACTAGGGACCTATATCACCCCTTTGGAATGATGTTTGACAGTAGCTATTAAAAAGGAGTATAAATCATATGTTATTTTTCTTTCTCCATCTGACTTATTTCACTTAGCATAATACCATCAAGTTCCATCCATGTTCTCACAAATGGCAAGATTTCATCTTTTTATGGCTGAGTGGTATTCCATTGTATATATGTATATATATATATATATATACCACATATTCTTTATCCATTCATCCATTAATGGGCACTTAGGTCATTTCCAAGACTTAATTGTCATGAATAATGCTGCAATGAACATAGGGGTGCAAAATAAGTCAGATGAAGAAAGACAAATACCATATGATTTTACTCATGTGGAAGATAAACAAGCAAACAAACAAACACATAGATGCAGAGAACAGTTTGATGGTTACCAGAGGGAAAGGGGGTGGGAGAAAGGCAAAAGAGGTAAAGGGGCACATGTGTATGATGATGGATGGCAACTAGACTTTTGGTGGTGAACCTGATATATCTATACACAAGTCAAAATACAGTGATGTACACCTGAAATTTGTATAATGTTATAAACCAATGTTACCTCAAAAATAAAAATAAACAAACAAATGAAAGGAGCATAAACACAACCTATAATCCAATAATCCCACTCCTAGCTACATACCCCCCAAATATGTGCACATATGTTCACAAAAGACCCTCACAGCAACACTATCCATAATAGTCAAAAGCTATGAACAACTCAAATAGAATGGATATATAAAAGGGACTATATACACATAGTGGATTATTATACAGCAATAAGAATGAAAAAACTACAGCATGCAATAGCATGAATGAATCCCAGAAATATAATAGATGGAAAAAGGCAGATACAAAAGAGTGTGTATTGTATGATTTTGTTTTTATAACGTACAAATACAGGCAAAACTACTGTACAGTGTTAGAAGTCATTATAGTGGTTACCCTGATGGGGAGAGATGGATAATGACTAGAAGGGGGAATTAAATGGACTTCTTGGAGTGCTGGTAATAGCCTGTTTGTTGAGATAGGTCTTTATAACATGGGTCTGTTCAGTTTGTGAACATTTATGGAACTATAAGCTTATGAAAGATACTCTTTTCTATATGTTAATATTTAATTCTACATTATTGGAATTAAAAAGTATACTTACAAATGATGAAATAGAGTCTTTAAAAAATTGGAACTCTGTCTTGCTCTTGCCAACATCCTTCACCCCCACATCCCAGGCCACACTCCCTTTTGCTTTTGGAGTCTAGAAGAGACTGATGGACAAATCCTATGGAGTGAGGCTTACTAGTCTCCCTGAACTTATAAATACTACCCTTTGCCAAACTCAAATCAACAGCCGGAATCAGGATGTCTCCCACTTGCCTATTTTGTTTCTACAAAATATCAAATCCCATGGAGACCATGTCTTGCTTTCCCAGCTGAACGTCTAACGTCAGCACAACCTACTTCCGTCTTTCTTCTTTTGGTTCGTTCTTGCATTTTCTTATTAAATTACTCTTTAATTATTTCAACTATTTTGGGCATTATGCTCGACTATAGACATAACAGTAGCAAAAAAATTCATGGTCTATATAACCTCCCCCTGCCTCACTTCATTCCTGTAGGTTCATAGTGTGGAATCATGACCCCTCCTCCCAAACTAATCCATCTAGTATCAAATAAACAATCATGATACGGCAAGTCATCTCTGTCTGCCACAGTTCATGACAGGTAGGCACAGAGATGCAGATGACCCATGGCTGTTATACTGACTGAATCATTCAGTCAAATCTATTTTGAAAGAGATAAGGAGCCAACCATAGGAATTAAATGAGTCCACTACACAATTCTAGTGTATGTAAATAAAATTTTCTAAAAAAATAATTAGAACCTGAAATACGCTTCTACTGTATGCTTGTAATTTACTTTTTCTTGTTTGAGAACTATCATATCTTAAAATATCTAGCAGTTTTTAAATACTTTTTTAGTCACATTCACATAAATTAAGGGGCCCATAGAAGTGGAATGTGGACTCTAGGAGTCATGTTTTTAAGATCTAAAAAAAAATGAGCACATAACATTTCTCGGTGAGTTTATCAGCTTCATTAATTAACAGCTTATTCATTGAGTTTAATAATGTCAAGTAGTAATGTAGCCCAGTAGCAATTATTGCAGTTTTTCTGAATAACACACATAGCTATATTTGTACCAATATTTTGGGAAAAACTCACGAAAATAGTGTAATATTACTAAGTTGCCAGAGTCAGTCACATTCCCAACAAACCCGACAATTGAAAACTCTGAAGACACTTTAAATTTAGATCTTTTGCAATATAGATTTGGACAGTATTTGATATATCAGCACCCAATGGGAATTGCAAATATCCTTTTGAGCCTATCACTTTCCAGGACAGGCTTGGTGATGACTCCCACTTACATTATAAATAATGTTAGCACAAAAGAGTAATTAGACTCTTAAGGCTGCAAACTGTCTACATTTCTTCTGAAAGAAGCTTTGACGTTTCCAGTTACAAACACATTCTCTGATGCACTTCTGCCCTTTGCTTAGAAAAGATGCATTTCCAGACATATATCCCGCGGATGACAAATACAGATTTCACTTCACCTCCAATCTGATCTCTATTTTAAATTCCCTTTCTTTAATTAGCTTGAGGAATTTTTAGTCAACCTTACAAACAAATGGTACCCTTCCTTCCTTTTCTTTTCTCCTTTTCTCCTTTCCACGTCTGTTGAATGCTTCCTATATTTCTGACATAGGTGCTACAAAGACAAATAAGACACTCTCTGACCTGTACCACTATAAAATTTCCACCAGTCTACCAACTTCAAACTACTTGAGTTCCCTTAGCATCCGGGAACCTGACTGATTTTAGTCTCTAATAAGTAATCTAAACTTCTTTTAAAACCCAGATTTGCCACAGACTTTTGCCTATTCTTATAGACTGCAAGTGAAGTAAATGGTGAGCATTTCCCCATTGTCTTCTTTCTTACTCACAGTCTCCTTCACCCCTCTTCTCGGTCCTTGCACCCACGGACTTTCACAGCCAGGTTGGTACGGTGATTTCACTAGGAATCCCAAACTATTGGAATAAGTCATACTTCCTCCCAGAATCCCCAGAGAAATTTTTGTGCTGAGATTCTTCTGACAGTTACAGTCCACAGACAAGGACTGGGGATAAAATACAAGGCACAGAAAACTAACATTGACATGAGATGAACTTCACACCACCGACTCCTACCTTGATGCCTCTCTTCTTAGTCCTGGAACATTTACGGGAATTTGTTACTTTGGAGATAGAGTGATGAGCGAAACAACCTCTAATTTCTTAGTAACTACAAAATCATGAATAAATATGTTATAGCTATCCCAACTGATTTTTCCCCAATCAATTTTCAACTTGATTTCATTTCAGGGTCAACACTGAGGGTCATTTTATATGCAGAAAATGTCCCTGAACTGAATTTATTGCCTCTCAGTCTCTCAACAGGCTTACTACTCCTGGACCAGAATTTCAATTGTGCTAATGTGAAGGGCTACATTTTTTCTGGTTAGGTGGCTGGCAATTAACAGTAATACGTGAGTTTTGGCATAGCCTTAAATTGTTTCAGTAGATTGATACCTACCTTAAAGAAAAAGCAGTGGGGCAATATTTTTTGGCTCAAACAATAGTCATTTATTTTCTCACAGTTCTGCAAAGCTGAAGTGCAAAATCAAGGTGCTGCCAGTGTTGGCTCCTTCTAAGGCCTCTTTCCTTGGCTTATAGATGGCCATCTTCCCTGTGTCTTTACGTGATCTTCCCTCTGTGTGCATGTGTGTCCTGATGTCTCCTTTTTTTTTTTGTTATTGAAGTATAATTAGCATATAACATTACGTTAGTTTCAAGTGTACAACATAATGCTTCAATTTTTATGTATATTGCAAAGTGATCAGCACAATAAGCCTAGTTAACATCTGTCACAAAGCACAGTTTAAAAAATTTTTTTTCATGATGAAAACTTTTAAGATCTACTCTCTGAGCAACTTTCAAATATGCAATATAGCATTATTAACTATAATCACCATACTGTACATTACGTCCTCAGGACTTATTATTTTATAATCAGAAATTTGTACCTTTTGATCCCCTTCATCCATTTCACTCACCCCTCATTCCCCATCCTCTCCCTCTGGCAACCACAAATCTATTTTCTGTATCTATGAGTCTGGCATTTTTTGTTTTAGATTTAATAAAATGAATTTTCGTTTAAATATAAGTAAGATCATACAGTATTTGTCTTTCTCTATCTGACATTTCACTTAGCATAATGCCCTCAAGGTCCATCCATGTTATCTCAAATGGCAAGATTTCATTCTTTTTTATGTCTGAATAATATTCCATGGGGTATATATATATATACACACATACATATATACATACACATCTCATTTTCCTTATCCATTCATCCATCAGTGGACACTTAGGTTGTTTCCATGTCTTGGCTATTGTAAATAATGCTGCAATGAACAAGGTGTTACATTTATCTTTTCCAGTTAGTGTTTCTGTTTTCTTCAGATAAATACCCAGAAGTGGAATTTCTGGATCATATGGTAGTTCTATTTTTAACTTTTTGAGGAACATCCATGCTGTTTTTCATAGTGGACACACAAATTTACATCCCCACCAACAGTATAGAAGGGTTCCCTCTTCTCAGCATCCTCACCAGCACTTGTTACCGCTTGTCTTTTTGACAGTAACCATTTAACAGGTGTGAGTTGTTATCTCATTGTGGTTTTGATTTGTATTTCCTGGATGATTAGCGATGTTGAGAACCTTTTCATGTACCTGCTGGCCACTTATGCGTCTTCTTTGAAAAACTGTCTATTGAGGTCCTGTGCCCATTTTTTAATCAGACAATTTGTTTTTTGCTATTGAGTTGTAGAAGTTCCTTATATATTTTGGGTATTAACCACTTATCAGATATATGGTTTGCAATGGTTGTGTTACCTAACCTAATTGTGGTAATTATTTCTTGATATATACATACATCAAGTCATCATGTACAACAAACTTATACAATATACAAAATTATATGTCAATTAAATCTCAACAACGCTGGAGGAAAAAAGAAAGGAAATAGGAATAGATAACATGCAGGGCAAATAAAATGCACTTTAAAAATGATAGACTTCAATTCAAATACATCTGAAATTTATTACATATAAATGGACTGTTTCAATTGTAAGAAAAAGATGATCAGATCTAGATAAAGAAAATTGCAACGCTATGCTATTGCAAGAGACATCTAAAACATAAAGATACAGAAAATTTGAAAAGAAAAAAAAGACCATACAAATACTAATGAAAAGAAAAACTAATATAGCTACATTAATATCAGAGAAATTAGACTATTTTGAGAAAGCCTTATTAGGGATACAGAGAAAGATTTCAACATGATAAATTCAAGTCACCAGGAAAATATTTATGTGTATCTAAACTTTGCTCTCAAAATATGCAAAGCAAGAATTAATAAAACTAATAAAATCTGATCTAAACAAATGGAGAGAGAAAACATTTCATAGATTGGAACACTCGGTATTGTAAAGCTGCTGATTTTTTCCAAATTGATTCAAATGATTAATGCAATCATAATCAAAATCCCAACAAGTATTTTCTGGAACTTCACAAGAGGATTTTAAATTTTATCTCAAAATGCAACCATAATGTGTAAATAGCGAATTTTAATTTTCTCCCATCTCATCTTTTATTTATGCATTCATGCCTTACTTTATTGGCTTTCACCTTCAGAATGATATTGACTAGAAGGAGCTATACTGGACCTCCTTGTCTTGACACTGATCTTAGAGGGATCAATATCATTAAAGTTGATGTTTTTTTTTAAATTATTTTTTATCAGAGTTGAGGAGTTCTACTCACTGTTTTCTACATTTTTTTCGTAATGAATGTATATTTTTTCAAAAGTATTTTCTGCATTTGTTTAGATTATATATGAGTTTTCTTCTTTATTCTGTCACTGTGATGAATTGCATTGATTGGCTTTCAATATTACACCAAACTTGTGTTCTTAAAATAAAGCCAACTTAGTCATGGTATATTATCATTTTTATATATTGCTGCATATGATTTGATGACACGTTGTTTAAAAGTTTTGTATCCATGTTTATGGGTGAGATTGACTATACTTTTTCATTTAATGTCCCTGTCAGGTCAAGTCCATATCCAGATTTGCTAGCTTTATAAACTGAGTTGGCAAGTATTCCCCCTTTTGTTTGTCTCAGAGTTTTGTTTTGTTTCTTTTTCATTTCTTATTCGTTTGAGACTGGTGTTGTTTTTTAAATATTTAGTAGAAGAAAGGTGCGCTGAGATCCCCCTATAAATACGATTTGTCTGTTTTTCCTTTTAGTTTTGTCAATATTTGTTTTATACAACACACACATTTAAAATTAGTATATCTTCCTGATGAAATTAATATTAAATCATTACAAAATATCCCAACTTGTCTTTAATAATGTGTCTTGCCTTTGTCTGCTATTAATCTAGCAAGACCAGCTTTCTTGTTAGCATTTGTATTACATATCTCTTCCTACCCTTTTTACTTTCAAACTTTCCATAGCTTATATTTTAGGCCCATCACATGTAAGCAACATATAGTTGTGCTTTAATCCAGGCCCACAATCTTTGTTTTCTGGTGGTATCAGATTCTTCATTTACATTTAATATCATGAATAGTATATTCGTATTAAATCTACATCTTACTAAGTGTTTCCCATTTGTCTTGCCTACGCTGTGTTTATTTTTCTCTCCTTCTTTGCCTAATTTTGGATTGATTGTATTCCGTTTTCCTCTCTGCTAACTCAGTGGCTGTACACTCTCTTACTATTCTTCCGGTGATGTCACTAGATTAAAGCATGTCTCTATCCTTATCAAAGTCTAATGTTGCACAACCAGAAGGACCTACGACTAGAATATACAACTATGTACTGGGGGGCTTTGGGAAGAAGAAGAAGGAAAAAACAAAAAGAATATTGGCAACAGACATTAGCTCAGGTGCCAATTTTTTTTTTAAAAAAGTCTAATGTTCTCTGCCACTGTTGACCGTTTTCCAAGACAACTCAAGAATCTTACAAGAGTAACTCCACACCTTTCCCCTCTTGACTTAGATGCTATTCTCATTTCGTTTCTTAATTCTATACCTAAAGTGCCAGTTGGCTTAATATTTTGGGTTTTTATAGTAATATTCATTGGATTCACCCTCATGGCTACCAGTTTTTCTCTTCATTCTTCTCTGCATCTCTGAATTTCCATCTGAAATCAAGTTTTGTTTTGTTTTTTAATGCATGAAGTGTATGCTTTATCAGAGGCTGATTTGCTGTGAAAGTATTGAAACTTAAGTTTCAGAAAACTTTACTGATGAGGATCCCTTCTAATGTGTTCACATGATTGTATACTCTTATAAAATTTGCACAATAAGTTATTTTAGCTGAAATGAGTTAAGACCACGGTCTCTTAAGACTCATGAGTCTTCTCCATTAAAGTTCCCTTCTTCACAAACAGTACTAGATTGAATACAAGCTAAGGGAAAGATGAGTTGCACATACATTTATCTTGGATTAAGTGGAATATATTTTTGTGATTCATTGTCGCTTCTGTGTATAGCTAAATAATTTCTAACCATCTTGGGATATTCCTATCATCTGTTGTACTGATTCAGCTACCAACCATGACAGGAAGATGGAGGGCCAAGGTTGTAACAGAACAAGAATATATCCTATGGTGCTCAGCACTGGAAGTTTGTGGTCACGCAAAATAAAAAGAAAAGGTTGAAATGTACAAAGCTGGTAGCTAGCAGGTGGGAAATTTTTTGATTCATCAGATATGTAAAATCATAAATGGAATATTAGGTTCTCCATGAGGCTTAATAAAAACGAAATCTTTCTCTTATCAAGAATACATTCAATAATGGAGTATTATAAATAAATAATACATACATTTTTCTTTCTTGATGGGAATTGTGTGAAAAAAATGTATCAGAATTCCTGTGTTTATGAAGTATAAACATGCAGTAGTACTACAAACATCAAGTTTATTTGTGTGTGATGTTTCATGCATCTCAATAGAGAGGATCATATTTTAGAGTATTTGATGCATATTTTCCTAATAATATCTAGTGATCTAAAGGAAAGAGTAGGTAAAATTGGCCCCAAAAAACAACTCAGAAATATTTAAAAAGAAGGATTGTAGATATGTTTAGTAGTTATTTAATTAAATATATAATTTGGACTTGGGTATATTGAGGGGGATTTGGCTTTCTTAAAAGCATTTCTTTGCTATTTATTTTTCATTCTAATGAATATTTACCTTTTAATCTAACTTTATAGTCAAAATTTGAATTTCTTTTTTTAAAGAGGGATCCAAAGTTAATGAGTTCCAGGTTCCACAAACCCTGAACCCAAACCCTCCCTTTAATGGTTTATTCTGTGTTAATAAATATTCTGCTTTCATTTTAATGCAAATGCATTTCATTCCACATTTTTAAAGATTTACAGGATTTTGAATTCAGTTTTGAATTATTTTAACCCTTTGAAGATATTTCTTTTTTCTGGTTTCCGTTCTTTCTGTTGAAGTCAGTTGACATTCTCATTGTTGCATCTTTTTAGATAAACTATCTTTTTTTTCTTGGCTGCTTTTAGGTTTTTTCTTTTTCATAAGTTTTAGCAGTTTTACTATGCTATGTCCTACTTATTGTCTCAAATCTGTGACTTGGCGTCTTTCGTCTTTTATAGAAGATTCCAAACAATTCTTTCTTTGTTATTTCTCCTGCCCCTACTCTTTATGATCTTCTGGAGCCCCAGAAATTTAAACCTATATTAGAAATTTTTATGCATCCTTATTTCTCTTACACTATTTTCTATATTTTCTCTCTTTTTCCCTCTGCATGCTTCATTGTAGATATTTCCTTCTGAAATGACTTCTAATTCATTATCATCCACTCAACTCTGAATAATATATTTTTAACGCATCCATTAAATTCCTAAAATTAGATATCATAATTTTTCAGTCACAGAAGTTCTGTAATTTGTTACATTTTATGGTTTCCAGTCCTCTTTCAAAATTTTCACCCTTTACTTATTTCCTTGAATGTATTGAACAGGGTTATTTTAAAGTCTATATATGACTTTTCCTCTGTATGTATCTGTATTACCTAGTTATATCGTGTTGTTCCTCTTGAGCTTTGGCCATATGTTCTTCTCCTTTTATATGTTTAGGTATTTTCTGTTGAAAGTCACCCATTTTATATAAAAATATTAGGGACAATTGTAGGCCTAGGCTTATGTTATTTTTTTTCCATGGAAGAATTAATTTTTCCCCTGGCACAATGCTAGGGGCACCAGAAAATCAAGAGAACCATAATTCTTTCCCAGAATAGGAGGATTAAAAGCGAGCCTTTACTTTTAAGAGGACAGGACTGTTTCCAGTTCACTCTTACCTTCAAGATAAAAATGTTTGGAGTTCTAACCTGTAAAGTTGACCAAGGTCTCACCATCTTGGAAGGCCCTGAAATCCAATTTTGTAATGCACGCCTCATGAGCCTGTCAAAAACTTTGCTTAAATAAAAAAGAAATAAGAGAAATGCAAAGAAGAAAAGAAGAAATAAAAGTGCCTCCACTCAAGGATTACAAGGTTAGCTATGTAGAAAATCCCAAAGAGTCCACAAGAAAGCTCCTAGAACTACCGAATTCAACAAAGTCACAGGATAAAAGGTCAGCACACAAAAATCAATCATACGTACCATCAATGTACAATTGGAAACAAATTAAAAACAATACCATTTATAGTTGCAACAAAAATTAAGTACTAATACTGTAAACCTAATAAAAAATGTAAAGGAACTCTGTATTGAAATCTTAAAATGCTGATAAAAAATAAAAGACATCTTAAATAAATAGAGACATACCATAATTATGGATTAGAAGATATGACAATAAAGCCGTTAATTCTCTCCAAATTTATCTATAGTTTTAATGAAATACGAATCAAAATCTTAAAATAATATTTTGTAGATATGACAAACTGATTCTAAAATTTTTATGAAAGAGCAAAGAAACTAGAATAGCTAAAACAATTTTGAAAAAGAAAACAGTGGGAAGAAGTGAATTTAACACTTACCAAAGACAGCGTTGTATTGGTGAAAGGTTAGCACAGAAATCAGTGGAACAAAAGAGAAAGTCCAGGAATATTTCCACATAAATATGCAATTCAATTTTAGACAAAGATATTTTAAAAATCCAGGGATAAATTATAGTCTTTTTGACAAATGGTTTTGGAGCAATTGCACATCAATATGCAAAAATAAATATAATGTAAACTTTGAATTAAACTTCTTATACAAAAATCAATTCAAAATAATCATAGATCTAAATGTAAACATAAAATTATAAAACTTTTAGAAGAAAACGTAGGATACATATTCACAACTTAGAGTTTGGTGAAGAGCCCACAGACATTATGCTAAAAGCATGACCCATAGAAAAAAATTTTTAAATTAAACTTCATCAAAATTAAAAATTTTGCTCTGTAATGTGCACTGTCAAGAGAAAGAAAAAAAATCACAGACGTGGAAAAAAATCCGCAGATCACGTATAAGACAAACGATCTGTATGTAACATATATGAAGAACTCTCCCTCTCTCCTCTGGGGTGAAGTAAACAAAGAAGGAGAAAGAATAAGGACACTATTTGGGCTCCCCCTGCGTGGAAGAAAACATCAGAAGTTGAGAAGATATGTTTGCTATTAACATTCACTAATTTTTTGTTCTCTTAACCATTGAGCTTAATCATTAAGCCTGTGGTCAACCAGGGCTGAGATTTTCCCTTTCAGGGAGAAGAGCAAATTATCACGGCAGAGCTCGGCTCCGCCTTCACAAGACCACTGTCCTAAGACTAGCCACTGCTCTTTTATGTATTATCTTGGGATAACTTGTGGACGGTTTAGATTTGACTCCAGCAATTTCTAAAATTGGTCAAAAGGGAACAGTAATTGAATCAATTCCACCCTGTACTCAAGACTGAAAATAAAACTCATTCTCTTCTCTATATTGGTTCTGAAGTTCCATCCAGCAACATCATCCAAAAACAGCATATCTTAAATCCTGCAACGAGATGAAATGACAACATGAAGATACTCCAATAGTAAAATGCCAACATGGAGATGCACCAAAATCGAATGTAAATCCCTTCCGATTATCAAGTTCCCCGAGAGAAAATATCAGAGATTAAATTTACTTGCAAGTTTAAGTCCAAAAATATTCAAGTCCAAAAGAATTGAGTTTCAAAATCAAATTTTAATGCTCTTGAAAGCTAAAAGTCCAAAGTCCAAAGAGCCTCCTCCCATCTTTTATTCTGCTCAGCCTCAATAAGAAGGGTTCCCAGGCTGGCCATGTGGCATAGTGATTAAATTCACATGCTCTGCTTTGGCAGCCCAGGGTTCACTGGTTTGGATCCTGGATGTGGACATACACACTGCTCATCAAGCCATGCTGAGGTGGCGTCCCACATGGAATAACTAGAAGGGCATACAACAAGGATATGCAACTACGTACTGGGGCTTTGGGGAGAAAAAAATAAAGAGGAAGATTGGCAACAGATAACTCAGGGCCAATTTTCCTCATCAAAAAGAAAAAAAAAAGCCTACCTTAAAAAAAAAAGAAGGGTTCTCAATGCCTGCATGCAACTACGTGTTGCTTTGCATAATTCAGGCAAGGTTATGTGCTAAAAACAGTGCTTAGTTTTCAGACCATACGCAGACACAGAATTATCTGAATAAAGAAGGGTGGATGGAGAAGGATGTTGGTCACCTCCGAGCATAAACTTGATTGAGAAAAATCTTGCATCAAAAGGTTACTACTGGCACTCTGCATTTACCATTATCTGGGAGAGAGGAGAGAATCTACTATGCATATTGCCTCATCTCCAAAAGAGTGGCATTTGAGATATACTTGCCTTCTACAAATTTTAGAAATTTGCACTGGTGGCCCTAGGTCTGCACATTTGATGGAACCCAAGCATCTTTACGGTAGCACAGAATGAAAAATGCCTGCTCGCAGGCACTCTGCATGGAGCACCAGGGCTCCAGAAACATGCTTGTGTTCATTAGGCTGGGTTGCTTCTATAAAGAGACAACCAAGCCACGGGGAGATACAATGGGGTTTACAGATAGAGAAGAAGTTCCTGAGCATGTGGGCTGAGAATAGCCTTATTTCAAATAAAACCTAAATTTCTTGCGTTTTTTCATCACATCTTTTCAAGCTGCACAACCTTTCCTAAGCATCTCTCCAAACCACCTTCTCCAAGATGAGGCTCCTATAGGACAAGTTGATTTTCTCTTGATTAATAGTTACTTTGTTTTGCATGAGTGTTTTTGTCATTCTAGTAACATAGGGAAGGGGCCTGTAATGAAAACACAGTTCAGTCCCAGTGGGTCCCTGTGCACCTTTGACGGAACTCCATCTGGGGTCACAAAAGCATACATCCTGTGGCCTGCAGTCTCAGCATCTTTAAACTGCTCTGTTTTTATCAGCTGTCTTGGAATCTATGCGTGTGCTTTTGGATTCACTAGCTTAATATGCTCAATTTGTCCTAATCAAAATTAACATATTTTTTCCTCCAATATGATACATTTTCATTCTGATCAAAACTATCTAATGGTACCAAACGAAAGCAAATAAGGGTTTTAAAAATAGATAGAAATCATCCATTTTAATAAAAATATCATTGATTTTCAATTATATCCATATAACTATGTTATATGTGTATGTATATATTATTTAGCACTTTTCTTCTAATTCAGAAAAATCAGTGACTAGTTTTTTTTTTACAAAATTGTGTTCATTTCTATGTCAAGCTCTAATAGACCAGTTAGAGAAATCCATAGAATCTGGTGGCAAACATTTTGACCTGTTTTTATAAGCCCTACAATGTATTATTCTAGTGTAATTTTTATCAAAATTGAATTCCAGTTATCCTAACAATAACAGCATTTTTGGTTTTGTATACCTCTTTACAAAGATCTCTCTTAAGCTCTCTTAAGCCTTAGAGCAGTTCTATGAGCCAATGTATCCTTTTGCCCATTTTACAGATGAACAAACTGAGATTCAGGGGCAGATTGCCCACACTCCAATATTTAATATGTAACAAATCTTGGATTTAAAAACAAGTCCGATGCCTCTTTGTTCTTTGCTTTTCCTCCAACACTAAGACTGAGAATTTTAGGGAATCATCATTATTGGTGTCTTATTCAGCTAAAGCCTAAATAATGCTGTATAACAAATCACCCTAAAGCAGGGTTTCTCAGCCTCAATGTTATTGACATTTGTGCCAAATAATTCTTTGTTTGGGGGCCTGTTCTCTTCATGATAAGATGTTTAGCAACATCCAAGGCTTATACCCTCTAGAACCCCCGATGGCAGACAGACTAATAGTTCCCAAACATGTCCACATCCTAATCCCAGAGCCTATAAATGTATTACTTTACACAGCAATAGGGACTTTGCAGATATGGCAAAGGTGATGGGATGTTACTCTCAGGATCATATTTCATTCTATAAGATTTCACCTTAACAGACTGGAGGGAGAGAGTCTCCTGCTGCCCTCGAAAAGTAAATAGGCATATTTTGAACTATGTGTGGAGCGGGTTGCATGGTAAGGAACTGCATATGAACCCTAGCACCTGAGATTGTTCTCCAGGTGACAGCCAATAGTAAGCCAAATGAGTTTGGAAGCAGATTTTTCCCTAACCGAGCATCCAGATGAGAACATAGCCTGACAACACTTTGCAGCCTTGTTGAAGCAGCAGAGAACCAAGACAAGCAATACCTATAAGCTTAACCCATGGAAACTATGAGATAATAAACATGTGTTGTTTTAAGTCAATAAGTTTGTGGTAACTTATTAAGCAGCTTTGAAAACTAATGCACTATGACAGTGAATAAAACATGCCTTAAGGCTATGAATAGTAGTTCTGGGCAGGGAAAGCAAATCAGTACCCGGAGTAAGTGTCTATTCCAAAGTGTTAGAAAGAACACCACAGGCCCAAAATGGCATCACTCATGCTAAAGCCCATGATACCAAATCTACATTTAATACCGGATCTAATTGCAGTTTCAGCTTCTCTCAGAAATGTAGTCTTAATCAGCCGGTTTGGAATATTCTGGTCTAGCACCAGTAAAGTAATCTGTCATAGGGCCGCTCCATCCCGCAGAAGAAGAGGAAGCAATCTGCATGATAAAGACCACTGCATTCCCTCCCCTACTGTGGAGCTGGCCTGGCCTACAAATAATCCTTCCTTTTCTTTTGTGAATAGCTCCCTTGCCCCACCCTTCTTCCTATAAAAACCTTCCATTTTGTACAACCCCTTGGAGCACCTTTCTACTTGCTAGATGGGACACTGCCCCATTCATGAATTGCTTAATAAAGCCAATTAGTTCTTCAAATTTACTTGGTTAGATTTTGTTTTTTAACAAGTGAGAACAATGTGCTGTCCTTCCATGATGGAAATGGTCTTATGTACTCAGCTGACTGATTCCCCAGGAGAATAGTGCTGTACCAGCAACTCAGTGTTGGTCTGCTGTAGACAGTGTGGACACTCAGCAGTGGTTATGAAGCTGGGTACCTGAGGGTTACCATAAATATTCAATAAGAACATGATTACCCTTTGACCTTGTTCCCAACACAGACACCCATGAAAAGAAGTTAGTTTTGTTAATTTGCTGTTTTCTTATTTAATGTGAGGGATAACTCAAGGGTCACAAGGATTTATGAGCCTGTTTTGCAGAAGAAAAAGATGGCTTTAAGGAAGTTCTGACCAACAGACAGCCAGCCCTCAGCTGCCTTTGACATCCAGAAGTCTGGTTGCCCAAGGGCTTATCTGGAGGGAAAGAAACACAGACTTCCTGTTTGTTTCTTTGAAACTCCTCCCCTCAAGCCCTTAGTTCTATAAAGACTCCCTGCTTTCTTCTTTTGTTAAGGCGGATTTGAGAGAACCTATCCTCCTGCCCTCTTGTTTTGACCAATTCATATAAAGTTTTCTCCATCTCCAAGCACTGGTGTCTCAATGATTGGCTTATTGTGCACTGGGCACATGAACTTGAGATGCAGAGGTTTGGTAGCAGCTATAGCCAGATCAGCCCTGCTGAGTGGAAATCCATGTTGCTGGGTATGATGATAACCTCTAACCCTAACACTATGGGCACTTTGCGAGCACATACGGCAAGGAGAGGGGTGGTTGAGGAAAGAGGCTTGACTGATTTCCATAGGACAGATCATGCGGCTTTAAACAAAAGTAATCATTTTATTATCTTTCACTATTTCTTTGTGTCAGGAATCCAGTAAGGACTTGGCTTCTTATTTGTGGTCTTTCATATGGTTTCAGTCATATGTCAGCTGGATCTGTATTCAGTTGAAGGTTTGACTGGGGCTGGAGGATCCATTTCAAAGGTGGCTCATTCACATGGCTGACAAGTTTGAGTCCTGGCTGTCACCCTCAGTACCTATATCATTTGGTACAGTTGCTTAAATTCTGTGAGCTCCAGTCTACTTGGTTATGAAATAGAGATAATATTTACTTTGTAAGGCTGATTTGAGAATCAGTGATCACATGTCAAAGCACCTGTCAAAGATTATACAAAATGAAAGGACACTGTTCCTATCACATAGGAGAGGAATTGGAGCTGATGTTGGAAGTGTGACTAGGAGTTTGTTCTGGGGGAAGAAAACAATTTAAAAGATCAAACTTAAACAATTATTAGAACGAGCCTCAATCATAAGAACCCTGATGGTCTCAGGGCATCTCTCTTCTCCCTTTCTCTTCTCATGGTCCTTCAAGCCCCATTCCCAATGGTCTAGCAGAAACGGCTTAGCACAAATTCCTGTCTATACTTCCTGATGGATCAGTCCTCTTCTTTCCCCAAAGATAAACTCGGGGTTTCCTCATAGCTTTTTGCTATACCTCACTTACTGCTAGTTAAGTCCTTGGTAAGTCATAGCCACTCCATATGTAACCTACTTGTTTCAGTCAAACTGATATATCCATTGCCCCTTGTGCTTATGCTGTTCCTTCCATCTTGAAATTCTCCCCTCACTGCATTTCTTGCCACAAAATCTACTCTTGTTTCAGGGTCCATACCAAATTTCCTTTCATCCTTAGAGTTTTCCCTGACAAATTTTTCTTTCTTTGGAAGTCTCTTAGCATATTTTATGTCTGTATCAGTCTAAATCTTATCTCCCATTAGTCTAGAAGCCCCCTGAGGTGGTAACTAAGTCTTTAATACTCTCTGCAGTGCCTAGCACAGCATGTTCTTCTTAATATCTGTTCAAAAATTTATTTTGAGTATTAGACTATTTCAAGAATTAATTCACATCTTTGCAGTAAACTGACATTCATCTTCAGCATGAAAATCACAACAATGCTAAATATTTGTATTCCTGCGAAAAGTAAACATTGAATGAGAAAGACTCCTTTTCTCTCTTTCATTTTCTTCTCTTTGAAATGTTTTTTCCCCTTTTGTGTTAGAAACAAGAACACATATTTTGTTTCCTGACAGTATTTATTGCCTAAGGCATTGTAATCGAATCACAATAGTTCTGGAAGGAACTTTAAAGGGTAAAGTATCCCATTCTCTTATTTCTAAATAAGACTATAATTAATTCTTCCTGGAAAAGAGAAGATATACATTCTCTTAAGAATTTATTTTAGAAAAGAAGTGGATTAGAAAGGAAAGGTAAGGTGGGAAAATTCGATCTTTCGTCCCTGGTTAACTCCCTCCTGTTTCAACAGTTCCTGTCTTTGCAATAATCATCTCTGTGGTGCCTCTTGGCATTCTCAAGGAGAACCTGCTTGAGGACAATATAAATGTTATTTTTTTCTGATAACTTGGGTTGTTATTTTCCCCTCAAACTTAAAGACAGTGGAACCCTCTTTGTATTCTTTAAAACAGCTCCCTGAATCCCCACATTTGTCTCCTAATCAGCATCAACTATTACACAGCAGCAGGTTTCCATTTGGGGTAAAGTCACTTCATAGAACAATGACTGAGGTAAAATAAAATATTAGAATGAGGACCCTCAGGCTTTAAGAGGTCTTTCAATTCATTCCTCTGACTTCAGGTATGAACATACAATCCATCATAAGGGAGAACACACAGTCCAACACACAAACAATCCATCCTATGTTTCAAGATTTTAGAGGAAAAAATCTAATCTCCTTTGTTAACTGACTCCTAACTTCATTGCATTTATGTACTACAAATCACTATGTTGGTTTCTGGTGGGGACAGTGGTGTTGTGGATTAGTTTGGTTTAGTTGTTAGATTTTTTTTGTTCTTTGACAATTTTTTATTAAAATTATTACCTAATTCACCTTCAGCATTTATTTCCTAACTCAGTTCCTTGATACTTGCTCAGAAATCATGCTTGTCCACTCTTTAATTATTCGATTAATGCTTTCTGACCTGTCTCTATATTGTCCTCAACCCTCTTTGGGTACTACCAGAATCATTAGATGACCCTAGTGAGTCCATATGTAAGTGTGGGTGAATTTGCCACTGCACTTTTCTCCTTGTCAGTCATTCCAGCTTCACACTTTTATTCCATGTATCCAAGCTGCCGATGTTGGCACCAGAGACTTGTCCAAGTCTGGTAAAGTTTCAAACTCGATTCAAATGTTATGATTACAAGTGAATTAATTGCTCCCTCTTTTGTGTTCCTATTGCTCTTTATACTTATCTCTATTAGATTACATATATTATATTTTCATTTTTAGACATGTATCTGTTTCTTGTACGTATTAAAATACAAAAAGTCAAGAATAGAAACTAATTTAGAACTGGAGCAGGTCACAAAGATCATCAAGTTTAACCATATTTTACAAATAAGGAAAGTAAGACAATAAGAAAGTGAGCCCAAGTATTTGCCTAGTGAGAGGATGTTTTGGACATTTATGAATTTGTGGGCACCAAGCACCCATTCTTCCATTAATTTTGTAAGAGCACCCTGACTTTAGACCCTTGCCCATGCAGGATTTTTGTTCCAATTCTTAGGGGAAGAGGAGATTTTCTATCTGCCAGCCTTGAGCCTGGGAGGATTCAGGACAGGAGCTGCTGGAAGTCATTGTACCATTTGGAAGCTGAGAATAGAGCCTACAAAGAGCAGACAAAAGCTTGAAGGTGAAGAGAGACCGGGTACATTGATGTTCCTTAAAGTTCTAAATCAAGACAATCCTGTAGAACCAATAGCTTTTCTTTTCTACTTAAGTTTGACTTGGGCTTTCTGACCTGGTTCTAACTAAAATCATGCAATGCTTCAATTAAAGTACAGGTCTTCTAACTCTCAAGGTGTGTTCTCTTCACTACCTTGATACTACCTGCCTCCTTCTCCAATATTGTTTTCCTTTTCCTTTATCTATCAGAGAACCAATCTTCTCTAGCAATTCTACCTCTAGGCGGGAAGCTTCCAGCTTTTAAAGCCAACCTTGGTATCTTTGCGTGGCTCTGCATTTGATGGATGGAAAGAAGACCTCACCCTCTTTACATGATTAGATTCCTATTTATCCATCCCCAAAACATGCCTGCTGTTTAAAAAATAAAAATACAAAGCTCCAATATTCCCAGGGCCTTCAATCTCATTCCAAATGTGTTCCAATTTCTATTTATTCAGAGTTTTGAAATCCAGAGCCCTAGGGAGCTCTGAGCTCTGGTGCATACATATGCATGACCTTATCAATGCAGAGGCAGAAATTCCATGCATCCAAAGAGCCCTGAGTCAGAGGTGATTCCTAGACCATTGTTGGAATTGATTTCCTCAGGCTGACTTTTAAGGTGACTTTTGTGACCTTACCATTGTAGCAGAAAGGGCCGTATTTGCTCAATAACTGATCTAGTGGCTGTGTGGAAACACAGATCAAACTTCTACCTCCCTGGCTAGATTGGTAACAACTAAACTAAACCAGAGAGAAATCCCACATCCAGACATCAGCACTGCACTCTGACCTACACTAACATTTCAAAAATAAAAGACAATTAAGTCTGCTAAAGTTTTCTGCTGGGTCTGGGTCAAACTTAGAGTCACAGAAGAGAAGAGACATGAGAACCAATTTACATTATGGCAGTTTAAGATTCAAAATATTTTACACTTTTAGGTATAGGTATAGAAATAATCATTCCAACATTGTAGTACAAATAAAACAAGAGCCTAAATGGCACATACCTCTGTGGACTTCTAGACAGCTATGAAAACGAAGAAGATCTGTCTCTATGTCCTGATAGAAATTATCTCTAAGACAACTTTTTAAGTGAAAGAAGCATGAGGCAGTAAAGTGTGTGTAGAATGCAACTATTTGCTAAATGAAGGAAGAGAGAGCCCTGTGAGTGCACACACACACACAACACACACAACACACACTTTGATATACAGAGAAGGTCTCTGGAAGGAGCCACAAGAAACCAGCGTCAGAGGTGGCCTCAGGGAAGGGGAACTGGAGCGCTGGTGGGTAGGGCTGGAAGGGAGAATATCTTTTCAATATATTTCTTTTTGTGCCATTTGAATTTGTTACCATGTCTCCACATCCCCTATTAAAAATAAAAGTAAAGAACAATATTCCAAGGCCTGACTTTGTTTTCGAGTTTAAAATTGCCGGCATTAAGATTTTATATTCCTTTCTTCCTTTAAGGCAAAAGCAGACCTCTTCCATCTTTGTTACTTGCTTTTGAACAAATAGGCTCTAGTATTTTTAGACTTTCTCCCTGGAGTCCAAAGCTCACAGTCTTAAAGTAATCAGGGAAATATAGAGGAATTGGAGCTCAAGTTCTGTGTCCGAAATATTTTTCAGTCGTGGAGAAACTAGCTTCTTTTCCTAATCCTGCTGTTTATACCAATAGGAGCATGCACTGGGGTAATTTCTTCTTTTCTGCTAGATTAAAAAGAGGGTTTAATCTCTTCTTCTTTCTCTCTCAGAGCAAGTTCTGTTGTTCTTTTCCTCAAAGTGAACATACATCTGAAAACAGCTCTAGCACGTTTCTGCTGGAAGAAGCAAGAAGCTATTACCAGCGGCACTTGAGGCCGCGGTGCAAGTCCATTACCCCAGAAACAGATTAAGGCAAGGCTGCAGAAACGTGTGCCCCCGGTATTACCCTTCTTACCTGAAAGAACTTGCCTCCTGTTTAGCAGGAGACTGATGTTCTTATCTCATTTGACTGAGAAACTAACGTGAAATAAAAAGAGACAAATAAAAACTCCTCCTCCTTAGAATTTGCTTTGCTTCTTTTATTTTGAATCGTATATTTCGAAGGGGCTCTTTTTCTCTCCCCAGCTCTCCACCCCCACCACCTCCTCTGAGGTTCTTAACGGCACCTGCCTGGTACTGTGGCTCTGAAGTATCCAGCTCGAGTTTATTCTCAGACACCCTGGAACTGCATCAGAACAGTGAAGAGAGGGGCTAAGCCTTTGTTGCCTGTGAAACAATTTGCATAAACTCCAGGTACTTATCCCACAGCTGTTGCTTAGGCATAGAACTTGAGTGTCAATTCTAACAGACTAACTGGTAACAAAATTTTCTAAGTAGAAACCTATTTGTGGTATTCCTCTCTATGTCCTCTGTCCTCTTCTCCTTTTCCTATCATCCTCTACTATAGCAAAGCTCCAAAGGGCAAAAGATAAAGTTCAGCTGTGCCCTAGTTAATGTTTAAAAGAGGGCTTAGAGAGGGCTAAATATAGTCCAGGTTGAACCTTGCATCATTCCCAAAAGATACACAGTTCTCGGGAAGTTCATTTCCAATAGTAGTGTCGGAGATTTCTTCCATTTAATATACGGGGAAGAAAACCCTGACTCAAGACTAGAAGGTATATTTGTCAAGCTTAATAAGGGCTACAGCAGGACAGCTCCCTACAGACTCTATCCTGCCTGCACTACACCACAGGCATCAGACGGGAGAAGGGACATCCTGTCATATACAATGAACATTACAATTTGAGATCAAGAGAGTAGTAAGATTTCCTTGTCTTAAGATCAGTGGTTCTCAAATCTGGCTTCACGTGCATTTCATATGCCTGAGACTTTCCCCTAGAAATTCTGATTGGGTGGTGCTGAGATCGGCCGGGAGAATTGTATCTCTGCAGGGTCCTGCTGTGCCGCTGAGGCGATCACTACAGTGTGTCTACTGGAGGATGCTCAGGGGTTGGGGCCAATTTGATGCCATCTCCCTAGTTAGAGGACTGATGAGACAAACCTAGTAATTTATTACCCTCTGCATTCCACAGCACTTTCCTGAGTGCAGTACACTCAACGCCGCCCTGAGAGCAGGCAAGACAGGATATTTATCTCCATTTTACAGATGAGGAAACTGAAAATCTGAGAGAGCTGCTGAAGGCCAGATGCACATCAAGTCAAGGGCAGATCTGGAACTCCAAACAAAGCCTCCAAGGCCACTGTAGTTTTCACCATAGCATTGCAGCTTCCTCCAGGCTTCAGGTCCACAAGGAGCAGCCTTGGTGCTGGCAACCATATTGCTTCCTAGAGCTAAAGGAAAAAGCATGAAACTCAGGCTACAGCTAAAGAGTGCAATCTCTTAATTTTATAGATAAGGAAATAGAAGCACTGTGACTTGTCCATGGTTATAGAGCCAGTCAGTGGCGAGAAAAAGAAACAACAGTGGCATTGTAGTTAATATAGACCAAGATGTGGGGGGAACTGTGTATCTCCTGTTTAGGGTTTCAGTAATGTTGAAGTGACTACTGCACAGAGAGAGAGCTGCTGTGTCCTTGGAAGACTGCCCATTGCAGTGAGAAACAGACCATGGCAAGGGGCAGCCATACAAATCACTGAGGTCACCTTGCACGGTCTTTACGAGTGTGCCAGCCAGTCTGTGCCTATTTGTGCATGTGTGTGTGGGTTGGTTAGTTGCCAAGGGGGTGCTCAAACAAGCAGGAGCCTGTATACATTTGGCAAGGGTAAAGAACAAAAAATCTCTCTGGAAAGTGTTAGCATAATTATATTGCCAGTCTGTTTCTTACCTGGAGGTAAATGCAGGCTCCACAACCCTGTCGATTGTGATGATCATGCATGATTCAGAAGTGTATCAAGTGCAGGGGAGCGGTCCCTCCTCTTTCATTCGGTCCAATTTCTCTAACCCTCTAGCATAGCTAGAGATTAACCCAACTCCTATAAAACAGAAACAAACTTCAAATCCGTGTCAGAGCCTGCCGGGGAGAATGATTTACAAACTGCCAGCAGAACATTGGTGTAAACAAGATAATGCACATTAATTCCCAGCAAGTCAATTAGCATTCAGTTATTCTGAACAGGACCTGACCTTGGTGCTTGAGGATCTGAACAGAATGCAACCTGTAGCTTAAAGGAAAATGCCACCTCTTGCGCTCAAATTGGCGAGTATCTAGGGTTCAAAGGCTCAAGAAGCTCTCTTCCTCATAAAGACGCACAAAGGGACAAAAACCGTCTCAACACAACCCTTGTATTTCAGAGCTGATGAAAATACAGAGCTTTTTGCCTTTGAGCCCAAAACCACTTTGATGACTCTCACCTTTGATTTAAATTTCTAAGGGATCTGTTATGCCACATTGCAGAGGCATCTTTTACTTCAAGACCTCCGAAGGTTTAAAAGGTCTCCAAATGAATAATTGCACACATTTCTTTGGATATTTCTTCAATTGCTAACTCAAAGAAGAAGGTTTGTTTGTAATTGCCATGCTTATTAGCATTATTTCTGCTTTCTGGGGATACTTTTCCTCAAATTTTGGGAAATGATCAACCACAGTCTCTCATGTTTTGCCACTCCAGGGTGATGGGTTAGTGACCCTGAGAAGGTGCGTGACCCATTTGAGTCCACTGGAGCAGAGCTTTTCAAACTTTAATGCCCACGTGACTCTCCGGGGACCTTGTACAGGGAAACGGATTCAGTAGGTCTGGAATGGAACCTGAGGCTCTCCATGACTTACAAGCTCCCAGGTGATTCTGATCCTTCTGTTCAAGGACCACACGGGGTGGCACTACCCCAGAGTGCTTGTCTGAGGAGCTTCTTCCATGGAACAAGGAGTTCTTTAAAAAGCGGTCCTTCCGTAGTTTCAAGACCCTGCTATTTGTAACAGGAGGTGTCACTAAACACTATTGCAGATCAGGGGGCCTCAAACTTGTCTGATTTGGGCACTCTAGACAGATGGTTTAGAGGAACTCTCCAACACCAACCCTTTTGTGCTCATGGAACCCCCTTTTGAGGCATGTTCTGAGTTTTTTTGTTTGTTTGTTGTTTGTTTTGCAGGGTCCATAGTTGTCTGCGTTGGGTTAATTTGATGGAGACGAACCAAATTCCTGTGGCATTGATGGCCCTTGCTTCTGTTGGACTATCAATTGAGAAAGGAAACACTGATAAAAACAGCAGCTGTAATAATATTCCTTCCCTCGGAGGTTGCAGAGGCTGGGTCCTGGGTGCAAGCAAAAGTAGATTCTTCATTAGATGCAGACGAGGCAGTTGGCTGCTGGGGAGAATTCTGATGGTCTGGGTACCAAAACAATGTTCTTCATGGAGTCCTTCTCTAGTGTGCTCACCCGGCACTGCCCAGGCAGCTCTTTGCCTCATCCCCACCCTCTTCTTCCCCAACAGACACACGCACACACACCACACACACACCCACGCGCACACACACACACATTTCCTAGGCAATTTTCTTGGAATCATTTGGAAGTCTCTGTGGTTTCATCTATCTATACCATCTATTCCCTATCCCTTCCCAGGGTTCCAGGCCAATAATAATATATCAATAAATAATAATAACTAATAATAACTACTGTTCAAATCCTCGTTACGACACTTTGAGATAGGTACTATTGTTGTTCTCACTTTATAGATGAGATCTCCAAGGCTAAGAAAGGCTAAGCAATTTGCCCAATGTCACACACCTAATAAGCAGGGATACTAATGCAATAGTCTGGCACCAGAGTCCGTGAGCCTAACTACTCCATGACACTTGTCCATACCTTCTTAATCACTTTACCACAAAAAGAGAAAAGTCTTATTATCGTCTTTATCTTTTACGGTGGATGGCTTATTAAAACCAGAACCAAAATAATTAGCAACCAAATAACTTAGTTTCCTTTCCAAGAGAGTGTTTCCAAGCCCTCCCCCGAGGTGAGGGAAAATATTTGCTTTCTGTCCCTGTTGGTGGGGTGTGTGCAGTGAAGTGCATTCTCCAAGAATGCGGTGGATCCTTCTAAGGAAGCAAGCATGAAGAAGAAAAACAAAGCAGTTGTTTCCACAGTAAAATATGTAGACTTTTCCTACCCCTTACATTTGAATAAGTTTTATCCCTTTTTTGGGTGTTCTGGCCGTACTGCCTTTGGGAAGCTTCCTTCAACACACCAGTTCTTTTTATAGCACCAGTGGCCAGTATTATTATAATCTCTCTGTGTGTCATTTGAGTATATGCTTCATATGTTTCCCTTTGTTTCACATATTATTTTGGTCTTTTCCACTTGATTCTAAGCATTTTGGTTGAAACACTTAATCCTAGAATACTGTATAATACTTTTAGCTCTTTACCTATATTGAGTAATGGATATATTCATGCTTTTTTGGGCAAACATTGCCGCCGTCCTTCCCTGACTCAGGGTAACATAGCTGTGTCTGACTAGCTTAGGTGGTTAGTGCATCAGATCAGCCATGCCTGCACAGGCTAGGTCACAGGCTCTCTTCTGTGCAACCCAGATACCTGTATCATGGCAGAGTTACGCAGAACACCACGAAGCCCAGCTAACCAACCCATACCAATGCATGATGGTCACAAGGATACTGGTCAAGGGACATAGGCTAGACTATAGTAAAGTTAGGAATTATAGCCATGAGAAAACAAACTCAGAGTTCAGGCTCCATGGATAAAGGCTCAGGAGGGTATCTTTGTATATGAAGGGCAACATTTATTTTTAAAGTTTTGATTTAGGCACTGAGGAAATCTACTCCATTAAGCTGGCTGAGGCCTAGGGGGAGAATTCCCAAGGAAAGCTCTGCTAAATCTCCTATTTTCTAGGTTAGCAATTCACTTAGGGGTCCGTGGGTTACATGAAGGACCAGGTGTTAAAAAAACAAAGTTAGGGGCCAGCCCAGTGGTGTAGTGGTTAAGTTTGCATGCTGTACTTCAGCAGCCCAGAGTTTGTGGGTTGGATTCAGGCACAGACCTACACACTGCTCATCACGCCATGCTGTGGCGGTGTCCCGCATACAAAATAGAAGAGGACTGGCACAGATGTTAGCTCAGTGACAATCTTCCTCAAGCAAAAGAAAGGAAGATTGGCAACAGATTTTAGCTCAGGGCCAATCTCCCTCATCAAAAAAAAAAAAAAAAAGAAAGAAAGAAAACAAAACAAAAGAAAAAAATCAAAGTGAATTTTGAGTGTTCATACGATGGTCCAGGCTGAAAAGATCCTGGGAAAGATCACGATAAGACCCATTTTGGGACATCTTAAGGAAAATAAGATCCAGGGTAATGTTTAGAATATGTTTGGTCAGGCTGACTTAATTTTCTCTGAAAGAGTTACACATCCTGAAAACTGACAGAGATAATATATCTTGACTTTACTGAGACTTTGACGCCAACCTCTGTGACATGCTCATCGATAAACTGGGGACATCTGAAATTTATATAATGTTCTAAACCAATGTTACTGCAATAAAATAACAAAAAAATAAACTGGGGAAATGTGGCCTGAATTATGCAACTGTGAGTTGAGCAAATAGATAACCTGAAGGCAACTCAAGGTTGTTATGTGTAGGTCAGTGTCAACCTGGGAGTTCCACTAAGTAATGAAAGTATATTGGCAACATATTACTGGGTATAGTGTTTTGTCATTTACTTAAATGTTGACATCAGAATATTATTTAGTTTTCCTAGACATAGAGTCATGGGAGCAAACTTGTCCATTTCAAGAAAGTCACTTCCTTCCACCACTCCCAAGAGCTTCTCCGGAGAGATTTAAAGTGGAATAGGTTTTGATCAGTTGAGAAAAGGAGGTTATATGAAACAAAATGAAAGTGAGTTGCTAGATTAAGCTACTTCTTGCAATTTTAACGCTTTTATTTCCTGGTTTTTGAGACACACCAATAAAAAGCCATTACCATATTTGTATTTGTATCTAAACTCCTGATATAAACAGACCATGTTAAGAAGAGGACTATGAGGCAGGCCATACAGCTCTCTGGGGTGCTAGAATCCCAGTGTAATGCTTAGGCTCCCAGAAGACTACAAGTAACCTCATCATCACTTTGGAAATGCCACTTGCTTATAAGGCAGCCTGAGCCATTAAACTCAAGAGCCTCTGGAGTCTATGGTCTTTGGGCACACAGTGAGATTGATCAGTTCTCCTTTCTGACCACCACTCTCCACTTCTGTGTCTCTCTCACCTCTTTACTCCTTGCCTTCACAATGTTTCTCTAAGTGAACAGGTCATCATTCTGGTTCTGCCTTTAACTTGCATCCCTCTCCAGCTTGATCCCCAGAGTTAACATTTTTAATATGGACCTCACTATAGTGCCAGAAGCCCCTGTTTCCCCTTCACTGGGAGGAGGTAAGGATCAAAGAAGTTCATTGATGTGGAAGCATTTTGAAAATGTTAGTGCTGTGTGGGCATTATTTTTATTTTTGCTATTTTTTCTGGCACCATTGATGATACCTGGCATATGGTGGGTACTCTAAACATGTGTTGAATGAACGAATAAATAAATGGAAATACATTCCATCTTACACACCAAAATCAGGTCAATCTTCCTGAAGTTCAGTCCTAAAAAAAAAAAAAAAAAGAAAAGTTAACTTTAATTAAGTGCTCCGTTTAGAACAAGTATTATGTGAAGAATGTTCAAATGGATTATCTGATTTAATCATCAAAAATACCCTCCACAGTAGGTAATATTAGCATCATTACTTTATATATAAAGAAAGTGAGAGAGAATCAGAAGCCCAATGACACACAATTAGCAAGTGGCAAAGCCAGGATTGAAACCAAGCAGTCTTACTCCACAGCCAGCACTTTCAACCACTATCTTCTACTTCCCAGTTGATAAAAAAAATATTTAATGAATCCTCCTGTCTATAAAACAAAGGCCAATTTTCAGAGTCTTCAACGTAATTTGTTTCAGCATATGATCCCAACCTACAATTCTAACACTTTTTTCTGTTAGTTTTATCCCCTCTAGAATGGTGGTTTTCTACTTTGATTGCACATTAGATTTATCTGGGGAAGTTTCAAAAATCCTGACACCAAGGTGTCCCTCAGAACAATTTCATCAGAATCTCTAGAGGTGGGACCCAGCAAGCAGTCTTTTCAAAAAATTCTTAATGTGATTCTGAATGCAGCTGAGTTTGAGAACCTCTGCTCTATAATTTAACTGAACTGACTACAGGTAATTTTCTACCTCCACCCCTTCGTTCATGTTATTCTCCACTATTTAGAGTATCCCATCCCCACTCGAATTTTAGGATTGTTTTTCTATTTCTGTGAAAAATGTCACTGGAATTTCAATAGAGGTTGTATTGAATCTGTAGATAGCTTTGGGTAGTATGGACATTATAATAATATTAATTCTTCCAATTCATAAACATAGGATATTTTTCAATTTATTTATGTTGATGGGAAAAGGATAGTCTCTTCAGTAAATGATGTTGGGGAAACTGGATATCCACATACAAAAGAATAAAATTGGACCCTTATCTTAAACCATACACAAAACTCAACTCAAAATGGATTAAAGACTTAGACGTAAGAATTAAAACTGTAAAATTCCTAGAAGAAAACATAGGGGAAATGCTCCTTGACATTGGTCTTGGCAATGATTTTTGGTATATGACACCAAAAGGACAGGCAACAAAAGCAAAAATAAGTGAGTGGGACTACATAAAACTAAAACATGTCTGCACAACAAAGGAAACAATCAACAAAATGAAAGACAGCCTACAGAACGTGAGAAAATGTTTGCAAACCATATATCCAACAGAGGGCTAATATCCAAAACATGTAAGGAACTCATACAACTCAATAGCAAAAAAACAAATAACCTGATTTAAAAATGGGCAAAGGATCTGAATAGACATTTTTCCAAAGAAGACATACAAACGAAATGGTGCTTAACATCACGAATCATCAGAGAAATGAAAATCAAAACCACGATGAAATATACCCTTACATCTGTTAGGATGGCTATTATCAAAAAGTCACAAATAAACAAATGTTGGTCAGGATGTGGAGAAATTGGAACACTGTTGGTGAGACTGTAAAGTGGTACAGTCATTATGGAAAACAGTATAGAGCTTTCTCAAAAAATTGAGAATGTAACTATGATACGATGCAGCAATCCCACTTCTGGGTATATATCCAAGAAAATGAAGTCAGTATCTCAAAAATACTGTTCAGCAGCATTACAATAGCTAAGATATGGAAACAACCTAAGTGGCTGTCAATGGATGAATGGATAAAGAAAATGTGATATACAGATACAATGAAATATCATTCGGCCATAAAAAGAAGAAAACCCTGCCATCTGCAACAACATAAATGAACCCAGAGGACTTTATGCTAAGTGAAATAAGCCAGACAAAGACAAATTCTTCGTGATCTCAATTATGTGCAGAATCTAAAAAAGCCGAACTCATAGAAACAGAGAGTAGATCAGTGATTGCCAGGGGCTGGGGAGTGGGGGAAATGGGCGGATGTTGGTCAAAGGGTACAAACTTTCAGTTATAAGTTGAATAAGTTCTGGAGATCTAATGTACAGTATGAGACAATAGTTAATGATGTATACTTGAAATTTGCTAAGAGAGTAGATCTTAGGCGTTTTCACCACAAAAAAAAGAAAAAAGAAAAACGTAAATAGGTGATGGATTGGTTAATTAGCTTGATTATGGGAATCATCTCACAATGTATATGTGTATCAAATCATCACATTGTACACTTATTTGTCAATCATACCTCAATAAAACTGGAGGCAAAAAAGGAATCATGGCCTTTATCCTTAGAACAATGGAACCCCGTGGAGGGTTTAAGCAGTGGTGTGAATGGAACAAAATTGTATTTTGTTAGGATGATTAGGCTGGGGTATGGAAAAAGAATCTGAAAACAAGCAAGGGAGGAGCAGGAGACCAAATAGGAGGCTACAAGAGAGGGCAGTGAAGAGGAGATGACAACATGGATCACCATGCAGCCACGGGGCAAAAGGAAGAGGCTGACACTGACAGATATTTGTGAGGAAAAGTCATTGAAGGATTATTGAATGGTATTTGATCTGGTTTAATGCAAAATTACCAAGAGACATAATTTGAAGCACATTCATCTTTGTTTCACAATTCTTAGAGTAAAGCAACCCCAACAACTGAGTCATCAGTTGCAGTTTACTTTTTGAGCAAATAGTTTGATGACGTTTAGACTGAATATGAGCATACTTTGTCTATTTTATCAATAAAAATAGTTGATGCTTCTAAAAATCAAAATGAAGTCAAAAAAAGAAAAAACACAACAACTATTCACCCCCAAGGGCAAAACCAAATCTCTCTTAAATAGGGATTTATGACCTTTTTTACCCACTCGAAGGGAGTACCTTTTGGAAATTGGACTTTGGTTGATTAAAAATGTCACTGCCAGGGGGGCAGGCCCTGTGACCAAGTGCTTAAGTTCACGTGCTCTGCTTCGGTGGCCCAGGGTTTCTCCAGTTCGAATCCTGGGCGCAGACATGGCACTGCTCATCAAGCCATGCTGAGATGGCATCCCACATGCCACAACTAGAAGGACTCACAACTAAAAATACACAACTATGTACCAGGGGGCTTTGGGGAGAAAAAGGAAAAATAAAATCTTAAAAAAATCAAAAAGTCATGGCCAACAGACTCCCAAACGAGTTTTCCTTTGAAAAAAAATAAACAAAAGCAAGTAAGTGATTTACTGAATGGATGTAAAATATGTTTTACAACCTTTCTCTCACCAACGTCAACACACTGTCAATTCTGGGGGCAGATTAGTCCTCAGAGATGCCATAGAAAGAACAGCCTTTATAGTGCCCTCGGCAGGCCTTCAATACCTAAACGAGTTTGCAAATGAGAATGCACTGCACTTTTAAAAGCAGAGGTAGATTACTTAAAGGCCACTTTTCCAATAGCACCCAGAGGTTTTGAGAATTAACCAGCTCCAAAAATATATTATGTGCTCTCTGAAGGAAATTAAAACACAAATCAAAATTGTTGGGGGAACATTAGTGCCCTCCAGCAGCTGAGGAGTTGCACATACATGCTGTGCTCCCAGCCCCTGCAGGCCTACAGCCAGTAATGCAGAAGCTACATCTCAACACAAGCCAGCCTACAAGGGAAAGGGGCATCAAAATCTCCTCCCTTCAAGCCGGTCTCCCTCTCTCTCTCTCCCCCTTGCTCCCCGCCTGGATAGAGAGGTTTAGGGATCTCTCTGTTCCTCGCAGAGCTCAAGTCAGTTCTCCCTTTCCTCTCCTGCTTCCTGACATGGCAACCTTCTTAGTTACCAGGCTGCCAGTCACACACCAAAGACTGTGCTGGGAGTGAATGTGAGTTGGTTCAAAGGTAGATTAAGAAAACATACAGCTTTCTGCAAATTCCAAAACTGACTAGAGAAAGAGCCAAGCATAGACTCATCCTTGGAATGCATCCTGCTAATAAAGAAACATGATTGTTGTGTAATATGCATTACAATTAATCTTCACCAGAGTATGATGCTGATATAAGCAACTTCTGATTCTCTCTCCGCCCTTCACAGTGACATTTATATATTTTTTATCCTGAAATTCAATTTTTACTAACTCATTCATTCAGCTAACATAGATTGGAGCCATACTACGTACAAGGCACTGTGCCGGATTCTGTGGGAAAATTCAAGATGAATAAGATCCAAACGTTTTACTACAGGAGCTTACAGTATATCATAGAAGCTAAATCCTTTGACTTCTGGAGGGAAAACAATCTGAGTTTAAATATCAAGTCTGGTTGTTAACCGTGGACAAATTTATTAATCTGAGTTCTGATTTCCTTGACTGTAAAATGAGGATAACAGTAACATATATCATAGTGAGGAGGCATGAGGAACAGGAGAGGCAGAGCCACAGAGTCCAGCACAGAAAACGGAAAAGTCAAGTCAGTCTGCCTATAGGATCACCAGTCCAGTAGGAGCCAAGGGTAGCCTGGAAATGAGGTTTGGGACCAGACTATGTATGGCCTTGAAGGTCAGGCTAAGCAATGTGGACTTTATCTAATAGGAGATAGACTATCCCTAAGAATGTTTCTGTGCAGGAATAGGGACATGGACAAATCTGTACTTCAGCAGGATAACTTCATATGCAATGTGGTAGAAAAACTGGAGGGAAACTAGAAGCAAAGAAACCATTTAAAAGGTGACTGCAAAAGTACAGGCCAAAACCCAATGCAGACCCTCAATCTAATCACGAAAACAAAGCAGACAAACCCAAAGGAGGCGGCATTCTACAAATTAATTGGCCCACACTCTTCCAAAGTGTCAAGGTCATAAAAGACAAGGAAAGACTGAGGAAATGTCACAAATTACTGAGAATTAAGGATTCATGACAACCAAATGCAATGTGGATTCTGCATTATATCACGAAACAGATCAAGGACATTAGTGGAAAAACTGATAAAATTCAAATAAAGGCTATAGGTAGTTAATAATATTGTACCAATGTTAATTTTGATGAACGTGTCTCATTTAGCCAAGAAGTCAACATCAAGGAACACGAGTGAAGGGTATAAGAACTCTCTATCATCTGTGTAAGTTTTCTGTAAGTCTAAACTTAGTTCAAATAAAAAGTTTTTTTAAAAGGTCCAGGCAAGGGGCTGGCCCCGTGGCCGAGTGGTTAAGTTCGTGCACTCCGCTGCAGGCGGCCCAGTGTTTCATTGGTTCGAATCCTGGGCGCGGACATGGCACTGCTCATCAAGCCACGCTGAGGCAGCGTCCCACATGCCACAACTAGAAGGACCCACAACGAAGAATATACAACTATGTACCGGAGGGGCTTTGGGGAGAAAAAGGAAAAGATAAAATCTTAAAAAAAAAAAAAAGGTCCAGGCAAGAGAAGATAAGGACTTGAACCAGGGTTTTGGTTCTGAGAACTGGGAGAAGAGAAAGCAGAAAGGATAAGAGCTGGATGCTACTGGGGTTGGTAGGGTGATGGAAGAGTCACTGAGAATCTTATTCAAGCCTCAGTGACTGAGCAATTAGCAGTGTGAAAGATGACATGAGTGGAGCCATATGAAAATAGAGCCAGAGCAGCCATTTCAGAGGAATTGCCTTGCAGGTCTTGTTCTCTTTACTTCCAAACTGGACCAAACCAGCAACATTCCAAGAAGTCAGTAAGGACAAGAATGTCTTGTTTGTAAGGACTGATGGAACTGGACTTTGCCCGATAATCAAACTTCAAGCCAATCAACGAAGTACAAAACTAGCTTTACCTCATCTAGCACCAATGAACTCTTTTTTCATACAACTCACCTCATCCTCTCTTTTTCCCATAAAAACCCTAAGTCTCTCTCCTGTAATTGGGACACATTTTGAGGTTTTACCCAAATCTGTATCTTCCGAACTGCAATTCTAAATGCCCAAATAAATATCCCCTTTTAAATTGTAGTGATTTTTCCTTGGTCGACGGCAGTCATTAACCTGAAGGAGTCCTGGGAAGAAATCGGTTTTAGAGGTGGGGTTAGGAGTTTTATCTTGCACATGTTGAGCTGTAGATGTTGATGGTTTTGCAGGAAATTGGATATGAAAGACAAGAGAAAAGGTGAGGTTAGACTTACAGATTTGGGAGTCATCCAATATATAGGCAATTGTTGGAGCTATGGGAGTAAATACATTTAACAAAGGAGAGAGGAAAAAAGATGACAACAGACACTTTTGGTGAAATATCCACATTTAGGAGGAAGACGAAAAAGGAGGAAATACATTATAACTCCATTTCTTTCATTAGGAGAAAGCTCATTTTTAAAAATATAACAGATTTGGAGGAAATTGAGGCTCTCAAAGATACCAGTTTGTACCTCCATAATGGGGGTAATTAGTGATGGGAATTAAACAAAAACAGAAAAAGAAAAGAGAAAATCAGGGGTCATTTGTGAGTGCTTTCATATAAATAGAAAAACTTCAAGAACTATGTTACTGGATTGATCCAGTTTGGGATTTGAAACCTCAGTGGCATCTTTTAAAAGAATTTAACTGTGCTGTTTACCATTAGCTTTAAAAGTTAAAGCCCCATCTCCCCAAACATTGTAGTTTCCTATAGAATTCCACTATCCATTTAGAAGAATAAGAGGTTGCAAAATGAGAAGTGCTTGGATAGTCTGACTGTCATGAATTTTAGGAAAATCTGCTCAAGAATAGTATGATGCTTTAAGTTTTCCTAGAAGAGAGTTCCCCACACACCTATTTTAAACATGTATGCCCATATTTAAGCCTTACAAATCATAAGTTTACACTTTGGTGAAACTGTTTTGAAAACCAATGGCCTTCTCTGTTCCAGCTTCCTGATGCAGCTGGAGGTAGTCTATCCATAACCCTTCCTTTTTAGAGAGTTGCTCCTCCTCCAGTTCTAAGTGATTCTTAAGGGTCCTACCATGCTCTCCTAGTCATTGCCCCCTGGGCCTCAGAGGAGTCAGCAGGAGCTCTTCCTTAGGATTTGAGATGGTAACTGAGGAAGTTATGTAGACTTTGTGGTGATGGAAGCTTCAGGGCATGAAACTTGGAAACCGTCAGCAGCTGTGTTCCCTCCAAGTCTGTATTTGAAAATAATAATAAAGCCAAAATGCGGATTGAAGCTGAGAGGTGAAATGACCTAAAGGAGTGCTGGTGTCATTTGATTACCTGGTTCCAGTTGTTGCTGCAACACAGAATCCTCACTGCTCTCTTTCAACTCTACACATGAGCACATTATTTACCCCAAGGATCTTCCAACACATGCCCTTTTTTTGCCCAAGGTAGGTACAAGTGGATTTCTGTCAGTTGCAACTAAAAGTCATAACTAATGTATACTCCTAAGGATTCTGCCTCGTTAAGAGGACTCTGCTCTGGGTTATTCTTTTCAAGTCATTTCTAATGAGTCCTTGTGCCCTAGGATAGGATTTGTTTGTTAAATTTGAACTCTTAAAGGAAGGGACTCCCCCTCCCTCCTCTCTCCTGCTCTCTTTCTCTCTCTTTCCTGATTGGCATTGGGGCCAAGCATGGCATCTGATACCTAATCTAAATCTGGAATTTTGGGCCATATGCAAGCATCCCTCTCCCTCCAACATGACGCTACATGTGGGATTTGGTTTTCAGAAGAACAAAGAAATATGATTTGTGGTGCAGCAGAAAAAGGAGATTTGGAGCCAACCAACATGGCTGTGAATCTCTCTTCTGCCTCACACTTGGCAACCTTGACTCAATTGTGTAAGCTTTCTGAACTTCTCATGAAAGCTAACACTGAACAGTTTCCCACGTGCCAGGCATTGTGCCAAGCATTTCACAGGCTATCTTCACAAGGTAGCTACTGTTATTCCCATGTGACAGATGAGGAAACTGAGGTTTAGAAAAATTAAATCACTTGTCAAAGGACACTGCCCAGCAGACTCCAAAGCCCACACTTACCCACCAGGTGACATTATATGATAATACCTGTCTCATAAGAACATTGGGAAGATTGAATAAGATATTGTAGGTACTGTGTCTGGCATCCCATATGTAGTAATTATGATTTATCCTCAAGAATCAGATCTATGTTTTTCTCTTATCTTTTATTTTATACATCCAGTTCATCATCCTATACATCAGATAGGAATCAAACATTGATTGTTTTGAAAAACAGATACAGGCAACAGAATCAGATGCCACTTGGGCAGGATGTTTTTGTGGTTGGGTTTTGTTTTAATATTCACTCCAGGAAGTAATAGTCCAATTAACCCTTCTATAGGCAGTAGCCACCCACTAAAGGTGGGTTAACCAGCAGGGCCACTAGCTAACTACTCTGCCACCCATAGCTTAGGTTCTGATCTTCTCTATTCAGAAAGAAAAGCGAGGTGGAAGAGGCCCACATGGCTGCTCAAGGAATTTATTCCCAGCCTCCCCCCATACTGCTTCCTATCTCACTTCCTCATGCATTTGGGGTTGTCACTCCAGTCCCTGTTCATTTGAGCCCAGAAAATCCATGGCTTTCATCAGACACAGACATCTTTTCACAGCTAGCCAAATGAGTAAAGGAAATAATAAATGGTATGTGTTCATCTAATCAGGCAATTTGTCCCTTTGGTAACATTAGCAAATTAAACTGCAAAATTCTTCCCTCATCCACTATAGACTAAATTGTACTTTCTTCCTTCCTATCTTGCTCAGGATTTTTCTTTTCAGTCTTGCCCCCGGTATAAGTGAAAATTAAAAACCTTCTTTCCAACGCTCAATATCAAATGCTTTCTCTTTATGCTCAGATCTCTGGGACAAAGTTTCACTCTGTTACCTGATTTCACACACAAATATTGTCTATACTTCTCTTTCTAAAGAAATAAAAAGGGAAAATGTGATTATAGGTTCTGTCACAGCATACAGAATGCAGCATTAGCTCACTGTAAAAGTCTCATAAGCACCTTTACATTTCAGTGGTGGCCATAGAGATGACAGGGCAAAAATGTCCCTCATCATTCTTGGCCTTTGGGAAAAAAGTAGTTTGTTGTGAAGAGGTTATTTTTTTATTAAAACGATTCATCTCTTTTTCAACTTTTCTATGTCAAATGAATCACTATAATTTGACAATGACATTTTTGGCTGATCTACTATGGATTCAGACAAACTGGTTAAATAAAAATCAATTGAAGAAACAGAAATTACTTGTATTATATAGTACTACTGCTTGTTCTACAAGCAATTCTAATGAAAGGCTGGAACGTAAATTCAGAGGTTGGTTCTGTCTCTGACATTGTCCACAGGTGTGTTTACATCTATGCCTCTGTGTCTGCATCCGACAATGCACTTAGTGTGTGAGGCAGCACAGGAGATTAAAGTGCTGTACCAGGTCTAGGGAATGTTATTTAATTTTCATGAGACTCAGTTTCTTCGTTTGTAAAATTGAGATGATAATGTCTTACAGATGTAATATCAAGATTAGACATCACAAATATAACATATTCAGAGGCATTCAGTATTTAGTGAATGTTAGCTCTTTTATATGGCACATGTCTATGTTTATTAATACTATCTAGACACAGACATACACACACACACGCACATACATTAAATAATCTAAAAGATATTCTCAGAGACTCAAGTGTGAAATTATTGACTCTGCCAAACCTCAGAAAATTATTCAAGGTCCTTCAAGAGATGCTTCAGTGTCACCACCTTCTGCAAGCAGCAATCCTCTTAGAAGGCAGTGGTGAAATTCACTGAGACTCCGATAACTTTGGGTTGATGACTTTGAGAGGCAAAGAACACAAGCGGAGACACTTGCCAACTTTATTCTGCTTATCTCCAATCAGAGCTAATAGTGCTATTCATTTTGAGTGACCCTAAACAGTTCCTCGTATTTGGATAGTGCCTATGCAGCCATTAAACCGACTCACTGGGAACAAATGGGAAAACAAATCAGCAACAGGCATTTCCTTTGTCAGTTTCTATCAGTTACAGCTGGCACTGCCTTTCCATTATTGGTCTCCAAGAGAACATGTGACCCAGTGGGCAGATAACTAATTTGAGAGTCACAGGAGTTAACTTTACTTTTCAGTATTTCCTCCAAATTTGCTCCCAGACGAGTGCCATGGGTAAGGGGAGGAGTTTTAAAATCAAAGACTTAAATTGGAATCCCAGGTGGACATTTCACGGACTGAGGAACTTCTGTCAAGGTATACAACTTTCTGCATGCCAGTTTCCTCATCTGAAATATTTTCTACCACAAAGGCTTGTTCTTACAAGTTCATGTTCATGTGTATAAAGCACCTACTTTGGGCCAGGCAAATGGTAGCTGGCTGTTAACAGTTTCTTTTCTATAAAGTACTATTAGCATTTCTATCTACTCTGTGAGATTATCTTAGATAACTGCTGGATCTAGAAACATTCTGATCTAAAAGAACAAAGGAGTGAAAAGGTAAATATCCTCAACAAGAAACGATGACTACAAATTTATTAATCAAAGATTGTGGTCACGCAGCTATTGAAAACTCAGTATTTTTGCATGCACTAAAGCCAACTATTTTAATATATTAGATAAAACATTCAGCAAATGTTATCTGAAGATTTCACTAATAGGAGGACTTTCTACACATCTGCTTTGCTTACCTGATATTCAAACGAAGCTAATAATTTCAAAGGTAGATTGTAATTAAGCATCAATTTTCATGTCTGTAACATAGGGATAAAAGTGCTTATCTCTTAGGGTGGTTGTGAAATTTAAACAAGATAATGTTAATAAAAGTGCTAAATAAAATTTAAAACATTTTATAAGTTGTGAGCTCTTTTACTCTTAAGTCAACAATGGTTATTCTTTGTAATAGCAAGCTACCCAATTTAGTAATTTTCTAATTGTCCTTCTAAATTACATTGATTATTTACACTGAAAAATTTAAAACACATAATATTTTAACTAGTTAAAATAGATCACAACAATAAATATCCCTGAAATGATAAAATGTGGCAAAACACTTTCCCATACTCCAGAGAACATCCTAGTTTCTAAAAAAAGTCCAAAGTAAAGTTATACAATGAACAAAAATAGCTGGATTTGTAAAACTGGATCAGTGGCTGATGGTGAATCAAATTCTTTTGTTTTGCAGTATTTATATATGTAATGTGTTGAGCAATCATTTCTTATACAAAGTTCCAGATGACCCACAAAATGTACAAACAAGACTCTTTGCTCTGCAGAAGTTAGAGACTCTTGCACAACTGTTTGGTGTGTTCCCTTGGTCCTGAAGTTTGTCAACTTCTGGCTTATAGGTGTAATCTGATGTCTAAGATCTGCCAATTTAATCAAACACATCATCATATCCCCTCAAATAACCAGAAGCAATAATTATAATTACAAAAGATTTGTTCCCTAGGCCCATTTGAAAATGTGATGAAATGGGTCTTCTCTGCATATATACACATAAACACACAATTCTGCAGGCTACTCCATACAGAAGGAGCAGGCGTGTGGTTGAGAGTTTGGGAAATGCAAGTGGGAAGAACCATGCATATCGCATTCATCTTTACATATTTTGTGACTAGCACAGTGATCTGATAAGGTAGGTTCTCAGTAAATGTGGGATCGATAAAAGAATGAGTGAAAAATAAAATAGAGAAAATAGGTAGAGATCAGCAGAGGAGCCCTGATTCTCTGTTTATGAAAGAATAACCAAATTCTTCCTTTAAAAATACTCCCTGTAAGATTGGCATTCTGTGAAGCTCTGTTGACACTCTTTTAGCGCTGTTACCTTACTCTAGGGGCCCGGAAGAGTTAACACAGTTTTGCATAGTGACTGGTTTACAGCAAAGGAAGAAATTGTGTCTTGGATGTATGAGTCTCTAGAGATCACAGGTTTTACTTGGTTGAGCTGAACGATGTGTCGATTCTTGATTCATTCACAGGTAACATTCTCGCTTGTTGGACAGTGACATCACAGCCATTTCCTGCAAACCACAGAGGACTGAACATGCTCTCTGCCCACTAGGACTGTCTGACCACTGCTGGTATGTGTGCAGAGGAAGTCACTCACTAACTCACCATCTTCTCTTGGGCAGAGACATTTTCTGAGACGATATTTTACCACATTAGTTGTTACACCTACCTAATTGTCAGTTAATAGCAACCAGCCCAGGAATCTGTGTCAGCACTATCTATTCCCCTGACACCATTGGTATTCCAAGGAAACCCCAAGCCCCCAGAGAAGATGTAGACAGGCTGTTGTTTACAAATTTCTACTGTGCACAGCTGTGAACGTGAGGAGAAAACACAAGACAAATATGTCTTTGGAAAGTAAAGTTTCCCCAGAGACTGGCCACCATGGTAACCTGTCCTTCCATTCTTCACTCTTCCTCTCACTCCCAACACAAAAGTATATCATATTTCTAACTTACCCAATTCCTTTGGCTACCAGACATTACAATGACAAACCAAGCAAACAGCAATAGATAATAAGAAGGCAATTTATCCTGATTATTTGAGTTGTAAACATCAATTTTATGCAAGAGTAGCAATATTCCTTTCATAATCCCCAAACTGCCATAAAAAGGGCATCTAAAAGTCTAGTGGACGTAAACCACAAGTTGACAACTTTTGTGACAAACGTTAAAAGCAGAAACAACTACTCTCTCTCTTTGATTCTGCATACCCTCTTTTTTCCCCCTTTTGCAAATACTCAGAGTCATTTAGTTTTTTCCAGGTATTAATATCTACTCATCTATGGTGTTTAAAATCCAATAGGACAGGAAATGCTGATATTTTCCTCTCCCTATGCCCTCCAATCTCTACCACAACTCTCAGTTGCCTAAATCCAAAATGGCACTAGGCTAAGAAAATAAAGAAGTCAAAGGATTGTGCCATTTCTTAGCAATTGTCATTTTCCCTTTCATTGAAGAGACAGTTTAACAGCTGAAAGTGAAAACTGAGAATGAGCAATTCCTCTACTCAAGACTCTGTAGAAACATAAAAATATTAGGCAGCTGCCTTGGGGAGACACAGCAATCTTATTTATTCTAAAAGACAGTACAGAGGCTGTTGGGAAAAAAATAACAAAACCTTTGTGTTCCTCCAGCCTCTTGAATGGTTACAATTTTTGTAGGTTTTTTTTTTTATTGGAGTACAGTTGACATACAATATTACACTAGTTTCAACTGTACAACTATGATTTTAATGTGATAATATGCCTTTTCCTCCATATGTTCACACATACGATCTTTTGGAAATTCGATACGTGATGTCACTGAGTGGAACTGCATCTGGTAGCCCAGTTGATAGGGACAAGAGGGCTAATTTTATTCCCTTTCATTTGAAAACAGAAAGAAGGTCTTACTAAAAGTTCAATAATTAGGTGATTGAACTATATTAGATATCATATCACTATTCTATCAATGACAGTTTTGAAGCTCCCTGGGCTTAGCTGTCACCACCAGCCTACAGGGACAGGCTGCAAATGACCGTGGCTTTGGTCAGTTTCTAGAACATATATCCTCAAAGGGCTCCTTCAAGTTCCTCTCAGGAATAGCCTTTATTCACTAATGTCCTTGACACAGAACACTGGCTGTATAACCCTGGCCAGGCTCTCAATCTGTCTGTGAAGATAGAAGAGATTCGATCAATAAATCTCATCATACACAAATACATGAGGAAGTCCCAACAGACTACCTGAAGAGCAAGTTCTGAATTTCAAAGATGTGCTTCCTTATTCTATAATTACAGAGCTGATGGTGAAGTCACAGAAGGCTTATGGGGAGCAAGGAGGAACTTAAAGAAGAAAATATGCTTCTGCTCGTAAAACAATGCTGACTGCAACCATGTGATGTAAACTTTGAAGATAAAAAAGACACTTTATAAAAGCATAGGCTCCTGGCTTTATATTTGGCATATCCAGAGAGAAACATTTAAAAGATATTAGGCCATTCAAAGATATTCAGGAAAAGCAGGTCATTCAGAAAGACTTATCTAAATTTTCACCCAGCTAGTGATGGACGTGTATTTATTAAACAATCTATTACATTGAGTAGATGCTAAGTGACAGACACTGTACTAAGCATTAAGCATACAGAAATAAAAGTTAAAGTCCAGACTTCAAGAAGTTCAGTGTATAATTTGACAGACAAATGAATAAATACAAAATTGCAACCTAAAATTCACAAAATTTGTTGAAGATTCTGAGAAGTCACCCCCAATGATTGACTACATAAATTGTACTATAGCCAGAAAGATATAATATCTTTACTATACTTGATTTATGGAAAAGGTTTGCTAATGAGGATAAATAAATACACTAAACTTTTGATAGCACGCAAGCCAAAGAATAGAGGACATTCTGAGAAAAGTATAAGATTCTAATCATATTTCTGGTACTACTTCAACATTTTGGCTAAGTCTTTTAATATTTCTGGCTCTGGTTCTTCAGCCTTTAAATTGTTATAAAATATTTCTAAAGTTTATCATAGTACTAAAATAATATATGTATTAAATGTGGGATATCATAAAATGTTTCACATCTTAAACTTTTACTGCACATAATTTAACTTTTTGATCATTCAGAAGATTAGTTATCACTATAATGTCCACATAGGTGAATGAAGGTAAATGAACACCGAGATTGCAGTTCATTTTGTCACTATATTGTAGTGTTATGCAACTGTATCAGTCAGGGACCCAACAAGAAACAGAAAACATATTCACATTGGGATATGCCAAGGAAGGTCAAAATGCTATTCACAAAGCTGTGAGTCAGTGAGAGAACCACAAAGGAGAGTGCAAGAACAAGAAAATAGTTACCTGAACCCAAAAGAATAGAGTTGTGTAAAAGAGGCCCCTCCCAGTCCAGAGACACAGGTGACCTGAAGCAATCCTTCAGAGATTCCCGATGGTCAAAGCAAACTGAATCCATTGCCTTCTGAGGTAGAGACTGGGCTGGAGAGCGATGAAGAGGATTTGGGGTGCAATCAGAAGACATTTCGCATGGTCTATCCTTTTTTACCTTCCAGTATCTACTCTTTTCCTTTATCCTGATGGAAAGTGTGTCAGCCATTATGGAAAACAGTGTGGTCATTCCTCAAAAAATTAAAAATTGAACTACCACGTGATTCAGCAATCCAACTCCTAGGTATATAGCCAAAGGAATTGAAATCAGTGTCTCAAAGAGATATCTACACACCCATGTTCACTGCAGCGTTACTTACAATAGCCAAGATATAGAAATGGCCTAAATTTCCTTCAGTGGGTGAATGGATAATGAAAATGTGATATATACATATATAGGTATATATCAGATATATGTGGAATCTAAAAAGAAAAAGGCAATTTCATAGAAACAGAGAATAGAATGGTGGTTGTCAGGGGCTTGGGAAGTGGGAAATGAGGTGATGGAGATCAAAGGGTATAAATTTTCAGTTATAAGAACAGTAAGTTCTGAGGTTTTAACATATAGCATGGTGAATATAGTTAGTAATACTTGCATACGTGAAAGTAGCAGACAGCAGATCTTAAGCATTCTCACCACACCCACACAAATAGAGTTAACTATATGAAGTGATGGATGTTTTAGCTATTTTGATTGTGTAATCATTCCACAATGTATATGTATATTGAATCATCATGTTGCAGACTTTAAATATATATAGTTATATTTGTCAATTACTCCTCAATAAAGTTAAAAATTAAAAAAAAAATTTAAGTCGTGTCCCCACTACGAGGTTGCACAATGTCTCATTAGTTAATGCATTAGAACAGGCTGATGTCAATTTAGTCATCTGCCACTGAAACCTAAAACATTAATCACGACTTGTGTCCATCATATAAGGAAGAAGAGGAAAAGAGGGAAGAAAAAAATAATTATAGAAAAACATAACTGCCAAAGTCCCTGCTTCTGTAATTAGTCATAACACCTAAATTGATCATCTTCTGCAATTTCATCCCATGTTCCCATCATTTCCACAAAGACTTCAGCTAGACAAAGACTTTACCTGATGGTGTGGCCCCAACTTTTGCTTCTAAAGAATCTAAGATTTTAGTGGTCTTGTCTTAATTGGGTTGCTGCAGTTTTCCCTTGACTAGAACTATTGAGTACAGGCTATTGACCACATAAGCAAGAATTTCTCTATTAAATCCCCTGGATCTCATGCTACTCCTTGCTCTCTTTGAGTAGCAGAAGTCATATTTCTTCCTGATACTTGAGATAGTCACCCCAGAAAGAAAAATGACCCTTTACTCTGCCAAAAAGGAACCCAAAATAACCAGAGAGTCCAGTACATCGGAACGATAACTGCTTGCTGACAAAATAATTCCTCCTTTTCACTCTAAGTCCTCCCAAACCTCTAAGGCCAAAATTGCAGAGATAGGGAGCATATGTTTCCAAAGTGGATTGTTGAATGGTGTGAGTGAGAGGCCACTCTCATCTTCACTTTTTGACTCCAAGAGCCAAATATTCTGATTAACAGGGAGATTAATGTAAGCAAAACTAGCTAAGAGAGATGCTCATTTATGGTGTCTACCACATCCTATCATACAGCACCTCAATCTCACAAGATATTTCGTAGGTAGAAATATAACTGGACTTTCAGCAAGCCATCCCCGCATTCTATTAAGCCAAGTGCTTCTCAGTAATGAAACACATGCCGAGACCACACCGTGTGCCTGTGTTTCCGCACTTATTCTGCTATAAAATGTGCCCCCTGGCCAGAGGTGATGTCATGTAGTATACCATGGCAATGAAGAAAACATTCCTCAGATACATGAACGGTGGGCTGAGCATTCCTGAAATATGAATCCACCCCTATGAGGACAAAGCTATGCCCTCCCTATGCAGAGAGCGGTCAGATATAACTAACATGCAACCAGGTACCTGGCCGGTCCTCTCTTGAAAGTGGTGCCTTATCAGGAATTCACCATTGGTCTATGTTGGTGGTGGTTTGGCCAGTCGAGAGTGGCAGTAGCCAATTGAGAGGAAGACCACAAGTTTGAACTCATGCAGAACTTCTATCCCTGCCACCCTAAATACTTTGTACTTGGATTCATTGGATAGGAATAGGTGGCTGAGGACAAAAGACTGCTTTCCAGGGAAAGAACATCTTGTTCTTCTCTGCAGTAGATGTCCTCTGAAGGGCGTTATGTAGATCATGAATATCTTCACATGCTGTACCCATTCTGAGTGATCCAGTCATACACCTCTCTCTCAGACATCCTTATCACCAATTTTTCAACTTTGTCATTTCCAAGTCCCTGACCAGTCCGCCAGCCCTTTAGCTCCTGCCCAGGAGTCACTGTAGGTCTAGACTTTAGCCTGTCTCTCTTTCGGCTCAAAAAATACAACTAGAAGTTCTATGAAAAGGTCTGCTCATCTGGAGGATTTCTGTTCACCATTGTCTTTCAGACCATCCGAGTGGGACTGTAGTGTAGCAGCCAAACTCTTCTTGCTGGTGCTGACATACTGCACAGATAAATCTGCAAACTGGGCTTCTGCTTTTTCTCTCCTTGGTCCACAGGTTGGGAAAACAATATGGAAGTTTTTTCAATTACTAAGTATACCATATATTTTACATCTGGGAAAATAATCTAAATATGAGTTCATGTTTCCATCGGTCACATCTTTAGACAGACACTGTCCAGGACTCCATATACTCTGAGCTCCACAAGCTCCTACCATGACTTGTGAACCATAGTGTTGTTCTGGGTCTCTGACAGTTATCTTAAGTTCAGAGCCAGTACCCAATAAACCCTAGAAGAGCTGAGTTCCATCCTCCCCCAGGCACAGTCACCCTGGTAAATGACTTCAGGAACATTTGGAGAAGCCTTGTGAGTTTTTTTCATAGTTGTTACTCAAAGGGACCTTCCCACGCCTTAACTCAAGGGACTCTGGGTCTGTGCACCGACTTAGCAAATGGATAAATCCCACTTAAGGTAATTCAAATTTGTTTTCTTCCCAGCCAGCCTAAATTTTTCATTTTGCCTATGTATTTCAAGAAGCATTTTACTAGGTTGCCCATCTATTTGAGTTCTAAGGAGCCATTGCCAGAAATTCCTGCATGCCAAATCCTCTACCGTTGTAAATATAATTTTATTGTAATAATTGCATCACCACTTGTTCTCTACAATTGCATATGACATTATTCCCATTGAGATCAGAAACCCAATTCCACTGAAATGTCCCTACGTTATATCTGGCCTACAGAGAACTGGCAATTCAGAGGTCTTCAAGGATGGTGGTGTGCTCCTTACCAATGATTTCCTTACGCTTCAGTGAAAAGAGTACCCTCTGGGCCAGCCCCATGGCTGAGTGGTTATGTTTGCATGCTCCACTTTGGCAGCCTGGGGTTTGCTGGTTCAGATCCTGGGCACAGACCTACACACCACTCATCAAGCCATGCTGTGGCAGCATCCCACATAGAGGAACTAGAATAACTTACAACTAGGGTATACAACTATGTACTGGGGCTTTGGGGAGAAAAAGAAAAGGAAGATTGGCAACAGATGTTAGCTCAAGGCCAATCTTCCTCACCAAAAAAAATAAATAAATAAATAAAATTTACTCTCCCTGTTCTCCCAGAGTGTGTGGTTGGGAATGGCTGAGCAGACTGCACATAATAAATTCATTCCACATTCCTATTTCCTGCAGCATCAGACCCCTCCCTCTTCAGAATGCAGGAGTGGAGAGTACTAGCATTTTAACCCTATTAACTATAAGCCAACTTTGGGTAGAGGTTTAGATTAGCCAATACAGCAAATGATTCACGCTCCGCCCAGTGTTTAAGCCAAAACATTATATTCTGAATCCCAATGAACTCAGCCTTCTTTGATTATATTTCATCAATGTTGCTCAAAAACCCCAAGAATGCACTCCTTGTTTACTTTCCAAACTTACTTTCCAGGCTCCCAATGATACAGAAATGACAAGATCCTTTGCTCTCTTTTTAGAAGTGTGTTTCTTTTTTATTTAGCTTTTTATTTTGATATAACTTCAAAAATACATTAAGGTTGAATGAACCGTACAAATAACTCCAGTATAACCTTTACCCAGATTCAACAAGTGTTAACCTTTTGCCTGATTTATCATTTTATAAGTCTCTTTTTTTACATGAACACATCCTCATACATATTTTCCTTCCTGAATCATTTGCCATTTGAGAGGAAATTGCAGACATTGTGCACTGTTACCCCAAAATACTTCAATATGTATTTTCCAAGAACAAGGACACTCTCTTACATAAGTACCATACAATTATCAAAATCAGGAAACCTAATTTGGATACAATACTGTTATATAATTGACTATCTGTATTTGAAATTTGCCACTTGTCTCAATAATGTCCTTCACAGCTATTTTTTCCCAGATAATGAAATGTATTTATTGTTTGTAAGTAAACTTTTCTTTATTTGTTATTGTGGTAAGAACACTTGTGAACTACACTCTTTACAAATTTTGAAGTGCACAATACAGTATTGTTATCTGTAGGCACAATGTTGTACAGCAGATCTCTAGAACTTATTCATTTTGTATAGCTGAAACTTTATATCCATTGAATAGCTACCCCATTTCCCTTTCCTCTCAGCCCCTGGCAACCACCATTCTTCTCCCTGTTTTTATGAGTTTGATTATTTTAGATACCTTGTGTAAGTGGAATTATGCAATATTTGTCCTTCTGTGACTAGCCGATTTCACTTAGTGTAATGTCTTCCACATTCATCCATGTTGTTGTGTATGGCAGGATTTCCTTCTTTTTTAAAGCTGAATAATGCTGCATTGTATTTATATACCACATTTTCTTTATCCATTCATCCATCAATGGACATTTAGTTTGTTTACATATCTTGGATATTTTGAATAATTTTTGCAAAGAACATGGGAATGTAGATACCTCTTTGAGATCCTGTTTCAATATATACCCAGAAGTGGAACTGCTGAATCGTATGGTAGTTCTATTTTTAATTTTTTGAGGAACCTCCATACTGTTTTCCATAGTGGCTACTCCATTTTATGTTCCCCTCAACAGTGTACAAGTCTTCCAATTTCGCTACAGCCTCACCAATGCTTGTAGTCTTTTGTCTTTTTATAACAATTATCCTAATGTCCTAAGTGTGAGCTGATATCTCATTGTGGTTTTGATTTGCATTTCTCTGATGATTGCTGATATTGAGCACCTTTTCCTATACCTGTTGGTTATTTGTATGGTTTTTTCTTTTAAAGTTTAGCATCACTGTTTTTTGTTTGATTTTTTATTTTTTTGTCTCCCCAAAGCCCCAGTACATAGTTGTATACCCTAGTTGTAAGTCATTCTAGTTCCTCCATGCAGGATGCTGCCACAGCATGGCTTGATGAGTGGTGTGTAGGTCTGTGCCCAGGATCTGAACTGGCAAACCCCTGGTCGCCGAAGTGGAATGTGTAAACTTAACAACTCGGTCACAGGGCTGGCCCCTGTATGTTTTCTTTAGAGAAATGTCTATTCAAGTCCTTTGCCCATCATTTAATCGCAGTACTCATTTTTTAGCTATTGGGCTGTAGGAGTTCCTTATATATTTTGGATATTAACCCCTTATCAGATATACGATTTGCAAATATTTTCTCCCATTCCATACGTTGCCTTTTCACTCTGTTATTTCCTTTGCTGTGCAGAGGCATTTTAGCTTCACAAAATCCCATTTGTCTATTTTTGCTTTTGTTGCAATACCCAAGAGATACCTAGGATCAATATCATGAAGCTTTCCCCTATGTTTTCTTTCAGGAATTTTACATTTTCAGTTCTTATGTGTAAGTCTTTAGTTCATTTGTAATTAATTTTTGTGTATGGTATAAGGGTCCAATTTCATTCTTTTGCATGTGGATATCCAGTTTTCCCAACATGATTTGTTGAAGAGACAATCCTTTCCCCATTACATATTTTTAGCATCCTTGTTGAAGATCAGTTAACTGTATATGCATGGGTTTATTTCTGGGATCTCTATTCTGTTCCATTGATCTAAATATCTATTTTTATGCCTCCAGCTTTGTTCCTCTTTCTCAGTATTGCTTTGGCTATTCAAGGTCTTTTGTGTTTCCATACAAATTTTAGAATTGTTTTCTCTATTTCTGTAAAAAGTGCCATTGGGATTTTGATCAGGCTTGCATTGAATCTGTAGATCACTTTGGGTAGTATGGACATTTTAACATTAAGTCTTTTAATCCATGAACACAGAATATCTATTCACTTATTTGTGTCTTTAATTTTTTTCATCAATGTTATATAATTTTCAATGTATGGGTCTTTCAACTCCTTGGTTAAGTTTATTTCTAAATATTTTATTCTTTTGGGTGCTATTGTAAATGAGATTGTTTGCTTCATTTTCTTTTTTGATAGTTCATTGTTAGTATATAGAATACAACCAATTTTTGTATGTTGATTTTGCATCCTGCAAATTTATTGAATTCTAATGGTTTTTATTTTTGTGGAGTCTTTAGGGTTTTATACATGTAAGATCATGTCACCTGCAAACAGAGATTATTTTACTTCTTTCTTTCTGATTTGGATGCCTTTTCTTTTTCTTGCCTGATTGTTCTGGCTAGGACTTCCAGTACTATATTTAATAAAAGTGGTAAGAGTGAGCATCCTTGCCTTTTTCCTAATCTTAGAGAAAAATGTTTAAATTTTCACCATTGAGTATGAGTTAGTTGTGGGATTTTCATACATGGACTATATTATATTGAGGTATATTCCTTATATACCTAATTTATTGATAGTTTTTATCATGAAAGGGTATTGAATTTTATCCGATGCTTTTCTGCATCTATTGAAATGGTGAAGTGATTTTTATCCTTCATTCTACTATTTTTTTCCTTGATTCTACTAATGCAGTGTATTACATTAATTGATTTGCATATGTTGAACCATATTTGCATCCCAGGACTGCATCCCACTTGGTCATGGTGTATGACCCTTTTAATGTACTGTTGAATTCTATTTGCTAATATTTTCTTAAAAATTTTTCCATGTATACGCATTAGGCATATTGACCTGTAGTTTTCTTTTCTTGTAATATCTTCATCTGGCTTTGATATCAGGGTAATGCTGAGACTACTGTGAACAATTATACAACAACAAATTGGATAAACTAGAAGAAATGCACTAATTCCTAGAAACATACAACCTACCGAGACTAAATCATGAAGAAATAGAAAACCCGAACAGACCAATAACAAATCAGATTGAATCAATAGTCAAAAACCGCCAAACAAAGAAAAACCCAGGACCAGATGGTTTCACTGGTAAGGTCCACCAAACATTTAAAAAAGAATTAACACCAACCCTTTTTATATTCTTCCAAAAAAGTTTAAAAAAGAGAAAACTTTCAAACTCAATGTATAAGATCATTTACCCTTGCAATTTGTAGGGGTTGTAGGCAATGTTGGGAGCTAAGTCTCTTCATGAACCACAAAGAATGGTAGTGGGGGTGGATGCTGAAGAAGACAGACGTCAAATTCTGAGGCAACTGAAGCACTGGCTCAAGTGCAGTCATTGAAGAGCTTTAAGCAGAGGACAGCTAGTTCCCTCAGAGGAGGGAGGGACAGGAACCGTCCCCACTCCCATAAAGAGAGGCTTAGATAAAGTCAGAAGCAAAAATGTCTCAGCCTTGTTCATGTCTAATATCATTCAATTTCTCAGGGTCTCACCCCTTCTCCACCAATCCCCTTACTTTAACATAAGAGACGTGGCAATGTTGTCTGTTTAATTAGCACAGCAAAACTTTATCACTTACAGTCAGAACACCGGCTTAGTTGAGAAACAAAGCAGCCAAGGGTGATTTTACAAGGAAGGGGCCAAGAGATCTGATCTCAGTTTCCTCCTTCCTCTGATCTCCTATGAGAACTCTCCTTTGTCAAAACCCAACCATAAACCAGAGGAAAAGAGAAGCCTTTGATATAGTCCATTCCGGTCAGCCTCCTAGAGGAAGGGCAGGCTACAGAAGGGTAGAAAAATAGGTCCAGGACAGGAGACAACAAATGTTTTACCTGGCACCAAAAACCCAACTCTAGCTAACCTACGTAAGGTGAGGATTTCGAATGATAACCTCAGAGAGGTTAGAGAATCAGAGCAGGAACCAAGACTGGATATAGGAACCATATGAACAATCCAGAGAGGATGAATTCTGTCACTTTGCTCTACATTCAAATTTTAGAGTGGGAATCGAGGTTTAGCACAGCTTGGACCATGCGCCAAATTTAGTTAAAAAGGACAGGGCCCCTAATTCAGTACCATCAGATTATATTCAATGGGAAAGAAATGATATCACAAATGGAAAGCAGAAGAAAACTATACTGACAGCCAGCAAACAGGAACTGCCTACCTTAACCATGGAGGGATCCCCCCATGGACTGTAAGGGCAGTCCTGAGCCACACTCCCAGGAAGTTCTGCCATTTGCAGTGCAGCTGCTCCAACTACACAAGCAAATGGAAATGGAACACTGAGCAGCAGTTCCAGAGTCTGGTCAATGCAGGGTTATTTGGATACTCCCCAGCACTGAACATCCATGGCACCTCAGCTGAACCTCTCATAGATCATTTATCACTTCCACCTTGGATGATGTCACTTTAAGAATGTGTCACATCATTCCTACTCAACCACACAGGCTTGTGGGGCAGGAAGTGATATAATTTCTTTTTATATCCTCCTTGCAACAGCTTAATGCCTTAAGCACAGAGCTCAATATATAGTAATTGAACAAATGAGTACAGGAATGAAAAAAGCAACCTCTTGAACCATTCAAAAAAGATTAAGTTTGATTTCATTGGAGAGGCAAGGTCATTTTGCTGTGTCTTCCTGTCCTTCACTCGTGGTGTATATGCTATTCTTCTAAAGTGAGAACAAGCTTCAGAAATAATCCAGTCCAGCAAATTAAGCGAAAGAAGGCTTCAGTGTGGACTCCTGTAGCAGATGGAGATTGACTGAAGTGGCCATTTCATTTCTACTGTCTCTGGGGACCGAGGGAAAGTTCTTGGCTCAAGCTTCCTTCTCTCTTACCAGACCTCTTTGTAGCATTTCTCAAAGGAGCAAAAAGCTCTTTAAATTTTTTTCCCCCGTTGAGAAAATCACCTTATATGTGTCTCATGTCAGTGCTTACAAGAAAAACAGTTGCTAGCTGATTAAAAAATAAGTTAGAATTAGCTACAGTGTTGATTCAGTTGATGACCCACAGTATTTTCTGGTTTCATTTTAAATAATCAGACTTTAAAAATAGTTTTTTAAAAGGACAAAATCAGCTTTACTCTCATCCTAAGTCATTCAACTGCTACAATATTTCAAAGCAAATTTTAAAAAATAAAATAAAAAGGAAAACAGCGTGCCTGGGTCTACATACAAACAAAAATTCATTGAGTTGAAAACACATTGCATGGGTCGCTTTTTACATACAATGGCTGTGCCATCTAATATCCAACAGGAAAGGTTCCCTAACTAAAATACTTAGACTCTAATATGGGCAAAAGACCTAAACAAATCATTTGAAAAGTGGGAATACAAGATAACAGACATATTGAAAACCATTTGATTCACTAGTAACAATAGAAAATAAAATTAAAAGAGTAAGATAACATTTTGGCTATTAAACAAGAATTTTTTTAATAATGATAAAAAGGAAGTAATTGTTAAACTAGCGAAAATCCAGTAAAACAGGAAGCATCAGATAGTTCCAGTTGAAGTGCAGGTTACAATTATACCTGCTGAGCCATTGAACCTCGCTTGGGAAAATCTACCCTAAGAAATGATTCTAAATGCCTATGATACAATTTGTAAGCAGGCATCCATTTTGCTAAGCCTCTCCTTAATTAAAATTTTATAAAAGACCAAATTTGGTTGACATCTCCCTTTCATGCCTTTCACCTCTTCACTGACCCCCATTCCCTTCTCTCAAGTGCCCAGTATCATCCATTTCTTATTTCTTTGCTGTCCTGCTTTCCCTTTCCTATAGACTAGGAGAAGTATTAGATTGAGAAGAGAACAGACCTGGCTAGCTTCTCTGAAATTCTGCCCAGTGCTATAATCCTACAATAGCACTCTGTCTACTCATCTCAAAGTCCTGCTGATACTGGGCCTTGCCAGGCTCACACTTGCCACATATAATGAAAAGAAATCATTGATGGAAAACAGGGGATATGAAAATCATTTCCAAGAAGCAGGGAATAAAGCAGACCAGGGGGCAATCAGTTACCAAAAAAAAATTCCCTCAACATAATTTCACCCTGAGCATTAAAGCCATGCCTCCTGGCATCTTACCTAATAGTCGCATCCATTTGTGCAGACCATCATTTCCAAAATTACTTTCTTGATTGAGTATATGTGTGCTGCCTTTGGCATTCTGTCCCTACAAAGATTTGAGAAGATTGAAAAAGTAGGATGTAATCTAACTGTTGGCCTTTGGGTTTTAACAAAAAAGAAGAGGGCCAGTGCTTTGTAGCAATTCAAGGAAAAATAAAAATTTATTTCTACAGCCAGAAGCCTAAGATTCACTGTAGGGGTGTATTGGTTGTAGTAGGGGTGGTGACTGAGATTATTTGGCATATGTCTATGTAGACTCACACTAATATTTGCAAGAGTACCGAGACAGGCCCCTGCTCACAGGATACCCACTCCCTCATTCCCACTCATCATCACGCGGTGCAGCACCCCACAAACATACCAAGACATACTCCTCAGAAATTCAAGCTTCATCCACACACCCCTGAAACAACTGTCCATTGTCCTCAGGCTTAGAAAAGTCTGGGTAAAAGGCACACAAAATCACTGGAAGCATACTTGCGCCCAATTGATGGGAAATGCCCAGGTTATGGGTACCTGGCGTGTGATCTGCAAGGTTTTCAGTGGACATTTCCCTGGGTCCCCAAGGCACCCCTCGCCCCATAGGGAGTGAAGTAACCAGAGACTAGAGGGTGTTGCACTAAAGCACTGAGTTTGGAGCAAGTATCACAATTGTCTAGGTCTAAGATGGTCCTGGGTCTACTGTGCTTTTGTTCATTCTGCATGTGGAAGAAAAAGAACTGAAGTGTCCCCACACTTGTCATGATGATCTATAGTTATTCATTTATTTCCTTTCCTTTCCTTCATTCTGACAGTGATGACAATATATTGGCAAATTATTCATATGGTAATCAGTGTCCTAATTGCAGTTTAGCTCTTGAAGCTTTTGTTGGGTTTTCTCACATATGAAAATAAGATGATTATCATTCTGCCTGTTAATGCCAGGCCAAGCTAATGACAGGAGAGAAGGAATCATTGCCCTTAGCCCAGGTACCAGAAATTTGCCAGGAGGAGGGGAAGGGGGCAGCGAGGAGCATCCTCAACATCATCAGTTTGTTATAAATAAGTGTCTATACTGGGGACATTAATGTTAAGTGGAAATCAAGGCCACATATTTTTCTGGGCTCTGAGGACCCCGTATGCTTCATAGCACAGCCAGTGGAAACGTTAATACTTACATCCAGAAAATATGGTGAGAAAGATTGAATACACATCCCTTTGATATAGAGGTGTATTCCATTACCCGCAATAAATGTGTTACATTGCTGAACTGGGAGGTCTGCCAGTTCCCAGATAGCTTGGACGTGTATGATGCTCCCTTGGCCACAGGTTGCTCCTGCGTCTGTTACGGTTCTCTCCCACAAGCAGAGCTATGGCATGATGTAGATTTAAATAAGCATAGTTCTTTTACTGTGTTGATGAGCACCTGACCCACAGGAAACAAATGGTGGTTAGACTCAACCAAGTCAGGCAATCTTTCTCTTGATAACTGGTCTCTTACTTTATTTCTTAATAATAATCCATAATGCCCAGCCATTTTTTTTTTTATATTACCAGCCATGACCACTCTATCTTTGAACCTAATTTTACATTTAATGTTGCTCTGGAGACAAAGCCCTTTCTGATGGCCAGCCCAAGCCTCCTTGCCTTTAATTCATCATGCAGCATTGCACTCAAAGTTCGTATTTGGGGCTGGATTTCCAAGCACTGTTCTGTTTCCACACTCGGAGCATGCAGCTATGGCTGGATTTGCACAGCGGTCACCCAATTGCTGTAGGGGCTTGTGAAATGTAATCAGGGAGTAACGTTGTGTGTCAGCACTGTGAGGTCCCTGGAGGCAGTTGCCACATAAATACAAGGTATTAGAATATTTTCACCTGTGGGGGTGGATGGCGCTTTGATACATCCTCATCACATTGCATTGTAACAGGCGTCTGCAAAAAAGCACAAGACAATCAGCAGCTGAGTTTATTTTGCTGTGTAAACCTCAGTGGGAAGCAGTCATACCTGTGTTGCAAGCCCACTTCCATAGAAACCGTGGTTATCTCCATCTCTTATTAATTTCCTTTTTCACAACTGAAAATATGCAGTCCCAACTGCCTCTCTTCATTAAACAGATCCTGATATGCTTCAAATGAGCCATAAACTTTCTTCTGTGCTTTTTCTGAGTAAATGAACATTTAGGAAAAAGAAAAAATTGCAGTCAGATTCTTCTACAGATTAGATCTTATTAGTTCAAAAGATGATTCTTGATTGTATTCACTATAAATACTGGGGCATTCAGAGGTCTCCTTAAGAACAGAATATGTAAAGCAGAAACATCTAAATGATCTAGCTAAGTATTATATTCCTCACCTACATAATAGCCAGGTGATATGGATCTAGATGAAACTCCAGTCAATATTGAATCTGTAATAACAGAAACACAATAACACTATCTGCTCTGAATAAGATTTCAGATGATAGTGGTACATGGCAGAGTTATTTCTACTTATTCATTCATCTTAAGCCATGTGAATTTTCAAAGGGCAAAAACGTTGGCTTGTTCATGTTTTCAGAAAACATACTATGCTAGGCTTTTAGTATATGTTGACTAATAGCAACAGAAACTGCTTTGGAGACCGTCATTGTCTTCATCAAATACCTTGGCAAAGAAAGAGAGGGTAAGTGAAGACTTTCCCCGGCATTCCATAATTACTCAGTGCAGAGCCAGCATTGGGATCACAATCACCGTCAATCTATCCGACCGTGGGAAGGATAAGAATGGAATCCATAGCAAGATCTACATTGCACTCCTCTTGCACTATTTCTGCCTCTCACATACGTGGGTGCACATGCACACTTTTTTAAATGCAAGCACATATTCCATCTGGAGACTAGAATGCAAGCAAAGTCTTATCTTAAACCAGAACTTCAGGGAAAATGAGTTATGCAGCTGATAGCAGTTATCAGCTACTCTGACTCAAAGGTAAATAGGAACATGTGAACCCAGAGAATTATCACTTAACATCGATAACAGGATGGCCCATTTTTCAAGAAGAGGTAGAAATATGGCCACTGACATAGATGGAAAACCTCCAGGGATGCATTTTGGGAGCATGCCATGAGATTCAGCAATGGTAGGTAGGGGATTTTTACTTTGGGACCATATAGTAATCTCAATATAACTGTGCCCTTCCAAAAGCCCTCTTAATTTAAAATGTTAGCTCCCACCAGATAGCAAAGCTTTGAGTGGAAAATCTAATTACCTACACCTTCTTTTAAATGAATGGAACTTCATAATAAATTATTCCAGTGGCAGATGCAACATGACTGAATAGCTGCATTTCCCAGAATGTTGTCCTGACTAAAGTTCAATGTTCCTTCTTTAATCAGAAACCTGACCCACCACATCAATGTGTTAGCTTTCAACACGACCCTCCATTGATTAAATTTTGCCCAAACTCGGGGAATTAAATGGAAAGAAAGGGAAAATAAGATTGATTTTACTTTGTTTTCAGCTGAAGTGTCTTATTTGTTAGATTACTTTCAATAAAAATTTACATGTTATAGTTTAGACTTTATCTGAAACACGGAGAATGTATTTGTAGTCAAAAGGGATGATTTTAGTTCTTGGTTTGCCAATGGCTTATATTCATTAGATCAGTAATTATTACTTACTGTGCACTTTATCAGGTAATGATTGCTAAGTAAGATACCACAGATGTAATAGAACTGATAGAGTATTTAATCTTAGGCAGTTTAAATCATTAAATGTAGGAATTACATTCATGTGCACATTAGAGTCTAAGAAAGCTGTATATGCCAAGGGTGGGTAGTAGGAGAAAAAGACACATATTTCTAACCATAGAAATAGTCCTCAATTTTAAAGATGAGAGAGTTGAGCTACATAAAGATATAGTGGCTTTTTCGGAGTTATATCACTAATTAATAACCCAGGCAGGACTAGGACCTTGTTTTCTAAACCCCTAGGTCAAGGAATTTATCTATGGATTGCACATTCCATTATTTGAATGAACGAATGACACACAATGCCTTTCAAATAAATCCTTGCCTTACCATTAGGGATTTAAATCTTAGTCTCCTAAAAAATAGGCAGAAATTACCACCTGTACTAAAGATTAAATAGATAGATATGTAGATAGATAGGTAGATAGATAGATAGATAGATAGATGATAAAAAGAGATGTGGGGTGGGAGAGAGATATTCCTCAATCCCTGAATTTGATAATTATATTATTTTCCCTGGTGGGGAATATTTTTTCTATCTCTTTGAATATCTCCAGGTGTTGAGAAGTAAATTCTCTGGTAGGAATAATATATGAGTGGTATCTAGCCAAATGTCTGTGTAAAATGTTTCCAATTATCCGATCCTGTTTTCCTGTTGACAATGAGTTTCAAAGGAAAACTGTGTGGATCTCCTTGCTTCCTTTTGGAAACTCCAGGGTCTTTTCTTCCCGTAGTCTCTTTAAGGAAGAAAATTATACATCAAGGAAAGAGAATAATAAGTATAGACTACATCCTAGGCTTTTCACACATTCAGATCACTTTATGAAAGAATAAGAATAGAGACCTTCTAGTCCATGGCTTTTTCAATCCTTCCTTCCACTTTCCTTTCTCCCTCCCACCCTTCCCTCCCTCCTTCCTTCCTTCTTTCCTTCTTTTCTTTTTAAGCAGCACATCACATTTTTGAAAGTATGTTAAAACTATAACTATTAATCCTGAAACCCACTACACCTCGAGTCAGTGGCATTCCTATCACTAGGAAAGGCCAGACATCACTGGATTACAAAGGAGTCAATTCTTATGTTTAGGGTTTTGAAATTCACGACAGACTTAATAGCTTAAAAGGCAAGTTTTGCTATTTCAAGAGCAAGGATTTTGAAAGAAGAAAGCATTTATTGAAATGGCCATTTTGATAAAAATAAGAGCATTAATTTTATACTATATACAATAAAGTTGGAAAAAAATGCCAGATTATGTAGAAGCCATTTCCCACTCTTAAAGAGATAAATTTCAACCAGCTAGGAGGAGAAAAGATAGTGAAGGGGGAAACAACAGAATAAGCTGCTGGTGGGGGTCTCTGCAAAGAAAACCTTGATAGAATTGGGGGTCTGAAAGTGCAAGAGAAATGTGTCCCATTTTTCAGATCCCCATTAGGAGTGCCAGAGAGCCTCACAGAGAAGGCCCCCTCTCCAGCACGGGGCCACAACTGTGATTAGAAATAGTGCCAGGTCAGGTGTAGGTAGAGAGGGTCTGAGAGAGCCCTACCCTGAGGCTCCACAGCCCAGAGGGGTCAGGGAACAAATTTGAAAATTTCCAATAGCCCCAAAATAAGAACACAAGTGCCGAGGGAGCGAACCAGATCTCATTACAGATGTGATTAGAGCATGCTAGTGCAGGTACTGTGAGGCCCAGGAGCTGGTGGTTATGGCAGGTCAGAGACGAGAACAGCAAAGATAAAAACTGATGACTGGGGTTGAAAACTTATGTCCACAGAGAAGCCTGTCCATGGATGTGTACAGCAGCTTTATTCCTAATTGCCAGAACTTGGAAGTAACCAAGATATCCCTCAGCAGGTTACTGGATAAATAAACGTTGCACATCCAGACAATGGAATATTATTCAATGCTGAAAAGAAATGAGCTATCAAGCCATGAAAAGACATAGAAGAAACTTAAGTGCACATTACTAAGTGAAAGAAGCCAATATGGAAAGGCTACATACTGTATGATTCCAACTGTATGACATTCTGGAAATGCACAGCTATAGAGACAGTAAAAATTTCAGTGGTTGCCAGGGGTGGGGGTGCAGACAGGGACGAACAGGCAGAGCACAGAAGATTTTTAGGGCAGTGAAAATACTCCATGGTACTGTAATGATGGATACATCTCATTACGCATTTGTTCAAACTTACAGAACGTACAACACCAACAGTGAGCCCTAAGGTAAACTATGGACCTTGGGTGATTATGATGTGTCAGTGTAAGTTCAACAGTTCTAACAAATTGCCACTCTGGTATCGGATGTTAATAATGGGGGAGGCTATACATGTGTGGAGGGTATATGGGAAATCTCTATACCTTCCCCTCAATTTTGCTGTGAACCTAAAACTACTCTAAACAAATGAAATGTTAAAAAATGATCCGATGACTGAAGACCGGCAGAGAGGGGTGCATGGCTGCAGACAAGAGGGTAGCACTAAGGATGGTAGTGGACTCGACTTCTACTTCCCCTCAATGCCAGGATGGTTTTTAACCCCCAGAGGTAGATTCAGAGCTAAAGAAAAGGAAAGGAAGGAACAGAACTTTGAAATACCTTAGTGTAAACTCTGAGCTGAATGAGAACCAGAGTGGGGGAATTAACATATAATTTAAGCTCAGTTATAGAAAAGAAAGACAGTTAAATTTGCGCATGTGCTTACTGTCTGTCAGATATCGCTTGCTAGACCCTGCAAATGAAAGTGGATGTACTTTGGTGTTAGTGGGTTAGGGGCCCGGAGACCCACCAGCTCGGGCTCGTACATGTCTTCCACAGCAGCGTTTCTCAACCTGGGTGTTTTCAGCATTTTGGGGTCACCTAATTCTTTGTTGTGGGGGATATCTTGTGCCTTATAGGATGTTTGGCAACATCCAGGGCCTCTACCCATCTGCCACTAGATGCCAGAAGCAAACACGTTCCCCAGACATTACTGAAATGTCCTCTGAGAGTAGGGGATGGGAAATTTCTCCTGGTTGAGAACCACTGTTCTGGAATATCCCAGGCAGCCCTGAGAAAGATCCCACAGAACTCCATGAAACGCAGTTTATAAACAACAGATGTAGCCAATTGCTCATTCACAAATGTCGAGTTGAAGCCAAGATAGGTAAATTGACTTTCATTCTGCCTCACTATAAATTACAGAGAGAGCCAGGATTATAACTCAGATTTCCTGACACTAAATTCTGTGCTTTACCCTCCTAAAATTTGAAATATCTCAGAGAGCTAGCAGAGAATGTGACACAAAGTAGCAACTTCTAATTATGTATTGAATGAATGAATAGTTTAGCCATTTGGACCATGCCATGTCATGGGACATTTCAGGACCAATAAAGACTCAAGCCTTCCAGCAAGTAGCAAAGACACTTCTAGAGGTCACACTCTACCTTTCAGTGTTGATCATAACACTCATCTGCTTACCTATAAATCCAAAGTCAATGTGGAAAAATATTACTGGCCAATTTTTGACTCAATGCTGATAGTCATGCCTTATTTCAAGGCTTTGGAGAGGGTGAATGTGGAATGACATCTTGTATTTCCCAGGGCTCATGGATGGTGGAGCTGTTGAAGCAGCCACATGTACCACCTGCATTAGGTCCAGGCTCCATTATGCAATATACAGCTGCCATAGTACTCATTATCTGAAATGCACACATTGGACCTCACTCAAATGTGCCCATGTACTGCTCATTAGTTATTTTCCGTGTGTTGTCATGTTTCCCCTACAGACACACAGGTGACTCTACAACTGATAATAGTATTTTTCTGCTTCTTTTATGTTTTCTATTATGTCTACCTGGGCACAGTCCTGGGCACAAAATAGTAGATGCTCAGATTCGAAAAATTCTAACCATAATTCTATGGAAACTAATTTGTTCAGAGTCTGGGTGCCCTAAGGGCCATAGTCTGTCTGCCACAGATAGGCCAAAAGCTGTGATTCTATTTTCTGTCCTTATTTATTAATGTGTAGTTGGACGGCACATTATCTGACATCAGAAGCCAGTGGCAACTTTCCAATCTGTGTTTCTAATAGAGATAAATGTCGAGCAGAGGTGGCAAACTGGCTGACAGCCCATTAAAGGCAGCCCTGGGGTAAGTTCTCTTCGGCCATTTATTACAGGCTGCACAGCTAGGCACAGGTTGTGCTCGGCCAATCCAAGCAACTTGGCACCAAGCCCACTTCACTAGTTACTTAACTTCTCTGTGCCTCTGTTTCTTTACATGAAAAATGGAAATAATAGATGTTTCTACCTAATGAGGTTGTTATGAAGATTAAATTAATTAATATATATATATAAAGTCCTTGGACACACCTGATACAAATTAAACTCTCCATAAATATTTGATATCATTACCATCTTTATCATCATCACTACCATGAAGGCTATTGGAAGGAGTCAAACCATGAAACACTTACCTTTCAGCATTTTCAAGAACTCTTTAGTCCTTCATTTAGCAACCAAATAACAAAACACACAGGCTGAAAGTGTAAATTATTTTAAATGTTAAATTCTTACATATGAAGATAGTCATAGAGCTATTCATCAAGCAAAATATAAAATTAGTATCAAATGACAGTATTAAATGATATGAAAAGCCTTTAGTCTTTCTAAGTGTCTTGGTAAATTCCAACTCAGCTCAAGTCTTAAAGGTCTCAGTAAACATATTTGATATTACAAAAAACTCGAAACTAACCCCAGGCTTCACCAACTCCTGGTGGCCCACAGCTCTCCTGAAAGGCAGAACAGTACGGTCTTCTTACGTATTTTTAGAAGAAGGTCATGTGCACCCAGGGACAAGACTGTAGCCATCAAAAAATTACTATAGTATGAGTATTCCCAGCCTTCTTCCTTCTCTCCTGCTAAAGAAAATTCTGTCTTTGCCCGTGTGGTTTCTCCCACTCCTCTGCCCTCTAAGCAGAGGAGCAAGGATGGTTCCTGGGATTTAGTGCTGCTATTTTACTCTGGCAATAGTTAAGAGGCAGAACTGGAAAAAATCAGGGGAAAGAGGGAAAAGATATGCTTCTGATTAAAAAAAAAAAAGAATTGAATGGCAACAGAGTAAAAGGGAGGCATAGGAAAAGAAAAGAAAACCTGGTAGCTGGTGTGTGCTGGTTGTGTTAGGATATAACTCGGTTGGGAGGTGAGACTTAATGATGAAGAGGTTTGGGGTGACAGCAGTCAATAGTGTAGACGCTATTAGAACGACAAAGATTGGGGAGGATTTTGAATATGTTTATATATGTGTTAACTTACATCTCCCTCTCCTTCCACTTCCCATCTGATATTTTCTTAGAAGAGTAACTAATTTTGGAACTTCTTTCAAACGCCATTTTCTTTTAGATCATTTGTCTTTAAATCAACACTTAGCAAATACCCAGACCCTGTAAAAGACCTTTCACACAGGGTTTCACAAAATATCACACATAAAAGAGCAGTGGGGGAGGAGTTATATTTGAATTGCATAAAAGTCCAAGAGTACACATTTAATCAAATTTCAAAGAAGATGGCATTGTGATCGATTGTTAAATTGTAGAGGATGCCTCTTTTGGAAATGGTTGCTCAGTCGCTGCACTGAAGTTGCTGACATGGCACAGCAGGAACTCTTGGAAGCATTAAAGGACTGACATGGCTTCAACCAAAACCCTGGAGGGAAACAGCAAAGAATTCCCTGTGCCTCACAGTTCCATTTGTGCTTTCATAGGAGGCAGTGGCAGCAGCAACTTTATTAGCAGATCCAGCTAGTGCAGCTCCGTGGGCTGGAGCCCAGCTGCTCTCTCCCTTCTCTGAAGTGCAATACAAATTAATTTGCCAAAACATCCAAGAGTCATCTTTGTACTAAATGGTGCATGATTAAAAAAACACACACTGGCTATGTCTGCCTTGGCCACATTCATTACCATGATTTGCTAAACATTCATGAGCCCACCACTATTTTGGGGAGTTAACAGCTTGGTAAAAACCAAGCGGCCCCTGGAAATGCACCATGCTGCCACTTCTGGAAGGCAGAGCTTCAGATTTATTTGTTGCTATTTTCAAGGAAAATATTTCAAAGCGATCTAAAGGTTTGGGAGAGCAGGCCTCCCTAATAACCCTATCAATCCTAAACCCCAGAGTATGCCATGGTCTCAAGTGATTTAAAAAATAATAACAGTACAGAAAAGCAGCAGCTAAATATCAGCAAATACAAAATATTCTGAACAGTAGGGGAAAAGAGAGAGAGACACAGAAGACTATGTATGGGATTAGTCACAGTTTATAAAACATTGATGACTTTTGGCTACTGTGCTTTACTCTGGCAAATGGGAAGAATTCATGCATAACCTATAGAGTAGAATGCCTTTAGAGTGAATGAAAGCAGCTGAATAATACAGTTTTATTCAGGTTTGAGACTCCTTTCATCTTACATAACTACCAGGCAAAGCATTGCTGCTCCTATCCATTGGAATGATTAAGTTGTGAAATGAGGTTTGTCCAGACCCCGTGTGGCCCTCAGAAATTCTTGCCACATCTCTGCTAGTGCCCAACAGGCTAATGTCTGGAGAGGGACAGACAGTGCCCAAGCATTCCTCCTGATATAGGCATCTCAGGCTCCTATTTTCAGGAAGACTGAGATGTCCTTGTTTCCTTGCCTACACCCTTGTCTGTTTTCTGGAAGGAAAGGCGGTGGCTGGCTTTTACTCAGGAGGCCTTGGTAGTCTCCACTGTAATTAAAAAGTACAATATCAAAGTCAGCTCTGCCTCTAGCAAGACAGAGGCTGTGTTAGTCAAAGTTCCTTGTTTCCTTCCTTAGAGATCCTGAAATTCCATTTAAAAAAAAATGCAAAGAAGAAAACCCCTACAAGGCAGAACAAGAGCTATGTTGAAGAAAAGTCAATAAAACAATTTGCTCTTCATGGGACCAGAAGAGGTAGTTTCCACTTTGATCTTGCGTATCTGCATCCCGGTTTGTATCTGATTTATTCAACCACGGAGGAGGAATCACCATATTCAACTTTTTGATTAAAGCCTGTTTTGTTGGTTGAGGGTGAAGGCTTTTAATTATCCTCATGAAGAATGCCCTTATTAGATTCTGAGATAGAAGGTGCTCCTAAGCCCAGGGACAAGAAGAGTATAAGGGTGTATTAATTCATAGGGATGACATGGAGCTCCTTGTAGATAACTTGAACCTGAGACTCAAGGTGCACGTTAGAAGGTAAAATAAAAACAGCACAGGAGGCAAAACGCATGCTTTATGCAAAGTTATTCACGGAGTCCTAAGGATTTTCCTTGCCAGTTAGCTCCATAGTTACAGATTTTTATAATCAATTCAACTTGCAGTTTACAAAAGAGGAAACTGAGGCCCACACAAATTAATTTACCCAAGATTATCCAGTTTACCCAAGTTTACCTGCTTAGTGTAGAATCAGCATTGCCTCCTAACTCCCAGCCATTCATCAGCTCACCGGGAGACGGCAGTGAAGAGCTCTCTTAAAAAGCACTGCATTCTGAAGCTGTGGGCAAAATGCCAAAACATCAGGATGATGTGGTCAAGTCATTTAAAAATGAAGTCAATCATCTGTATGTTTAGGTGGCATAAGGCCAAATAACCAACTGATTAAATGTTTAATTCTTTAAAGCTTGGCCGTCACCTAAGTCTTTATAAACTACTAGGGTAGTTTTAAATAAGTTGTGGTTTCCTTATATTTAGTGGTGCCCCTCTTGTCCTTTCGGGAATTCTTCCTTCTCAATAGTTCAAAAGAGTCTGTGTCTCCAAAAAGTGAAAAATCATTTCCTTTTTCAAGATTGCTAATAAGATTAATTCATTACAAACATCTTAAAGGTTGAATCTAGAAAAACACAGTTACGTATTTGAGGATTTCTTGAGGAAGGAAGAAACTGCTGACTTGTAGTGTCATACTCTACATCAGTGATAACCCCTAGGTGACTCTATTATTCTAAGCACACACACGTAGCAATGAGCATGTGTTGCATGCATGGCTGTAATAGAGGTGTATCATGTAGAGAAGGTTGATGATCAGAGAACTGACAAGAAAGAGGCTTCCTGGGGATAGAGGGGTCACAAAGGGCAGCAGAATGGACCCTAACCAGCCCAGGAAATCATCCAGGGAAAGTGAGAATGGTGATCACAAGCAAAAGGAGGTAAGCTCTGTACCACTCACAGCCCCTATGGAGTAGTGGTGTATTCCTACCTGCTGTCAGCAAAATTTATTGACCCCAGAGATTTGGAGAATCAAGCCCAAGTATCAGGAAGTCAGGCCTCTGGTTGGGGAAGGTGGAATAGCAAGAGCCCTCTCTTATTCAGCCGTTACAGATTAGATGTATCTAGCAGAAGTTCTAGAATTTGGCAGAATATAGGAAGGAAGTTTAGCCAGTCTAATTAATACTGCTTTATGTTCATGAAACTTAAATCTATGTTAAGAGTTCTTTTTAGATATTCCCATGAGGGCTGGCAGAGAAGAGAAGAAAATGCTAAGACATCGATGTTCATGATGGCAATTATCTGGGGAAATCACAGAGGAAACTGCTGACCCTGGTAGGACACTCATCCCCTTCCATGTGGCCAGGGTGTTCTGTCTTTAGACAGCTCAGCTATCCATCAAGTAAGCCAAGGTTTACGGAGAACCTGCTAGGTCCTGGAACTTGCAAGGTGCTGAGGTAAAAATGCTAAACATTATCAAGTGGAAATGTAGTTATGATCACCGTCAGCTGTTTTGACAATCCTCAAAACCAAAGTCGAGACAAGCTCCAGGTTCAGGAACACAGTCCAATTTCTTGCCCCTGGGTGCTTACAAAACAAACTTTTAGACTTTAACCATTTCAGTAAAATTAAATTTCGCTGCAGCTTCCCCCTAGCTTCCTGGGAGTAGGGAGTTTTAGTATTTCTGTATAGTAAAATATGCCATGAAATTAGATGACAAAAGAAATACTATGAAAATACACATACAGGGTATGACAGAAAAATGTTACCCTTTATTTGAGTAATCACTCACAAATCGATAAGAAAAAAGTCTCTCTGAGTTGAAAATATTTTCGCCTTCAGAATTCCTAAATTACTTATCTGTGTAAGGACAAACAAAAATTCAAAATAAGAGGCTTAATTCTCCCTGTTAAAAATAAGAGAAGAGATTCCCCTCTGTCCTTTTCCTTAGATCATTCACTTTAGAAAACTTGTAAGTACTTTCTCCTCTCTTTGAAATATACATAAAACTTTTTGAAAACTAGACAGATCTTTTGTCATCTTGATAACCCCGGAATATCCTTCTCAAGAATCAGGGAGTTAGCTCTTTGAAACGTAAACATCAAGGGAGATAGCACCCTTATCTCCCAGTTTCCGTGGGAGGGTAGGAGCCTAACTTTAGTGGGTACTTTGCTCTAAGTTGCAAAACTGCCTTCTTTCATATAGATAAGAGAAATTTGTTTTTCTTCCAGATAAAGTCAATAAGCTAACACAGATGGTTACCCCAATTACCAGGTAAAGTTAGGATGAAGAATGGGTGACAAATGGTGCTACCAAGCCCTCTTATTTGGGGACTAGTTATTGTTTTTCTTGAAAACATGTATGTAATAGGTTCTATTTACTCGGCAACATGAAAGGTGAGATTTCTTTCTATCTTTGCAATCTGTTAGGGGATTGCCTATGATGGGCATCGCATTCTGGTTTAATGCTTATTCAATAATAAACCTATTTTCTGTCTCTACTACCTTTGTGGAGAGGTTTCCTGGATTGGAAGAAGACTTTGTCTTTAATTATATTTTCCCAACATCTGTGATTGTTTTTGTTCATTTTCTCCACTAGAATATACACTCTGTAAACCCAAAGACCTGTTTTGTTCACCATTGTATTTCTTCGCTGTTTGGCACATAGAAGTCACTCAATAAATATTTGTTAATGGACAGACTGTCAAGACTTTTCTGAGAGGAGAAGCTTGAGATGACGGGTGACTGAGGAAAATTGTAACTTTATAACAGGACCCAGCTTGTCCACAAAATAAAACCAAGTGAAGTTAAGCTGTGAGAAGGCTGCTGGCTTCTGCATTCCTCTCACATCCCTTCCCTGTCTTCCCTGACTTCTCAACAAGAAGTAAAATCCCCATGCCAGGAGTTACTCCCACTAGGTACAGTGCAAACGTTAATTATTCTCTGGGATTGTTGACTTAGATGAAATACTATTATCCAAAGAGAAAAGTTAGCTGGTAGTAACAGCTTCTCCTAACAGGATAGAGTTAGATAAAAGTTTAAGTCATCTAAAAGTGGGCAGTCTACATAATTACCTCTGTAAATCAGGAAACTAAGTAAGAATACCATCACCTCTAAAACCTAATAATAACAATAATAACCTCTCACACTGGCAAACCTGTTAACAATGTGCAGTTGATTTTATAGCCTTCATCTCATTTGATCCTAGAATCAATTCTTTTGAGATAAGGAGGATAAATATGATTATCCCACAACAGAGGTAGAAACCAAGGCTCATAGAACTCATGACTTGCTCAACATCTGGCATGTAGGCAGGAAAAAGTTGACACTAAGACCTTTCAATTCTTATTCCGGTGCCCCTCCGTTTGCTCACTTTATTTCCTAACCCTTAACAATGGAGCAAGGGATAGCCACAAAGACTCTCCCAAACGACCCTGTGCCCACACTCTCAAGCTAGGGATGGACTCAACCCTATCCTGACTTTCAGAGGCTCCTATGCTCTGTCCTCGAGCCTGCTTAGTCTTTACCTGCATCTGACTGACATGAAGATGACATGAATTTGCCACGTGAGATTCCTGATGCCTCCCCTCACTTAGCTGCCCCTGGCCTCCAATTAGAACCCATATGTGGTAGAGGCATTGTAAGCAGTTAGCATATCCTTCTCCCAGTGTCTACTTTTCCTAGTTAGAGAAGAGGGGATAATTGTAAAAGCAGGGGCTCTTAAAAGATACAGAAAGGTGGGATCCAAAGATTGTGGAGAAAAGAAGAGCTGATTTCAGTACTATTATAAGGTGAGAGGTTAGTTGGAAAAACAGGTTATGCACTTGTGTTCATTCAATAAACATTCACTGAGCACTTTTTGTGTGCCAGGCATTGGCTGTGCAATAATGAATAGGATGTGGACCCCACCCCTGGGACTTCACAAAAGAGTGAGATAGATAAGAAAGCCAATGAATAATTAATATAATTCAATTTTATAAGTGCTTCAAAAGCAGCATCAGTTATTAATAATCATCCAAATAGAAATAGAATATTCATCCAAATATAAACGAATAGAAAGTTTCACAAAATTCTAGAAACAAATAATAAACTTGTCCAATATAAACACTTTTGAAAGTGAAGAAGGTAATAAATAAAACATTTATTTTGAATTTAATGGGCCTGAAAAGTATTTGGAGTTACATTCTTTAAAGCTACCAAGTTCCTGCTATAAGAAGAAGCAGGCTGTGCTGTGGAGGCAAAAATTGAACAAAACAAAGGGACACGAAGTAACATGGAAATGGACCTAAAGCTCGCCATTATGGAGGGTGTGATAAGTGCTGTGACGGAGCAAACCACATAATGCTATAAGACAGAGAAGAGGTGTGTAAATAAAACAGGGAAATCAAGAGAGATTCCTAGGATATACGATCCTGAAACTGAGTTTAAAGGTGAAAAGGAGGTTACTGGTTGTTATGGACTGAGTGTCTATGTCCCCTCAAAATTCCCTTGTTGAAGTCCTAATCCCCAAAGTGATGGCATTAGGAGGTAAGGCCTTTTGGAGGTACTTAAGTTTAGTTGAGGTCATGAGGATGGAGACCCTATAATGAGGGATTAGTGTCCTTATAAGGAGAGGAAGAGAGACCAGAGCTCTCTCTGTCTCTCTCCAGGTGCACCCGGGAAGAGGTCATGTGCACACACAGTGAGATGGCAGCTGTCTGCAAGCCAGGAAGAGCGCTCTCACCAGGAACTGAATCTGTCGGCACCTTGATCTTGGACTTCCAGCCTCCAGAACTGTGGGAAATAAATGTCTGTTGTTTAACCCACCCAGTTTATGGTATTTTGTTATGGCAGCGTGAGCTGACTAAGAAACTAGGTTAAAACGAAGTAAAGGAACCATTTCAGAAAGAAAAAAATAGGAAGTGAAGAGATCACAGACGCTCAAGATAGCATGCCAGGTTTGAGAACTAAAAGAAGATTGGCATGATTAAAGGGTGGGCATGTGTGTGGCTTAGTACAAGAAGATGATGCTTCAGAAACGGGAAGCTCAGGGAAGCTTTATTATGCTAAAGTGGGCACTTGAACTTCATGCAGAAAGTAACTGAAGGATTTTAAACAAAATGGGATTTGTTCAGAATTGCAACCTGGCCTATTCTGGAGGAGGCTACAGAATGGATTGAAAGGGTGAGGTCTGGAGGCAAGGAAGAAGTTAAGTGGGAAGTGTGATAAACACATGTTCTTTGCTTTAGGGACTACCTTTCCTCTGTTTTCTAATCCTGCTCAGGCCACATGGTTCAGGTGGGCTGATGGGTCCCCCTTGAGACCCAGGGAAGGACAAGCAGGCCAGTTCCTTCTGGGCCAGTTAGAATACACCATCCCCATCATCTAGGACAGGGCTTAATATACAAGATATGCTTTAAAAATATTATTGAATATTATTAAAAATAGCATGTGGAAGTGATCCAGGGCATTCCTGGAATTCTTTAGGTTTAGGGGCCATAGTGTATGGCACTATAGTAAGTAGCACTCTAATGGGAAAAGATAAGGAGGTAGGTGTCATCATCCAGTCTTCAAATGAACATTTACTAACTACATTCTGTAGGCCAAGTGCAAAATGAGGTGCCAGAATAGGGTTGGTAGAAATACAAATAAGAATAAAACACAGTTCTTGTCCTTAAACACCATACTTTTAACAAGGGGAAATATTTAACTATTGTTCAAGATGAAAATTTTTAACTGCATAAAATGGTACAAATAAAAGTATATGGTCCTCCAGAAAAAAATAGGTAACTTGTAGTTGTTGCTGCAAGGATCAGGAAAAGCTGTGAAAAGGGGATAATTTTTGAGTTGAGCCAGGGGTGGATGAAATTTGGACATATGGAGACGGAAACAAAATTAGTATTCAATAGAGTCAAGGAAGATGACATTAAGGGTCATTAACTTGAACTCCAAGAAGGCAGAAGAAAAATAAATTGCCAAAGGCATTAAAATTACTTATGAAAAGGAAACAAGCAGAGGCAGTGGGAGACAAAAGTGTAATCACCTGAAGCATTCAAAGCGTAAGAATCAGAATCAGCCAATGGTTCAGAAGTGGCTCTGGAAAGCAGGAAGACTTGTACATGGGGGAAGGAGGCAGAGTTTCCACTACAAGAAGGAAAGAAGGGCGAGGTACAGATGAAGGACTGCCTCCCCACGGCACCATTAGGGTCCCAAGGGCCATGGCAGAAGATGGAGTGCAAGAGAGGGTAAGTGGAGGAGCCTGTGTGCTGGCCACATACAGGATCCATGGGAGCCTCAGACTGGAGACGGCAGGAGAGAGCAAATTGTTGGCAGAATAGAATGAAATGAGGTCAGCAAAGACCTGGAGAGTGGAGTAAAGACACCCACCCCAACAGGAAGAGTTTGACGTACAGAAATACGATCTTCTGTCTTCACACTAACGCTTAATCCCTCCATCACTCTGGTTGCTCAGTGCACAATTCCTCTTGCAGTGAAGTTTCGCACAGGAAAGCAATCATGTTCACAGTGAGAGAGGATTTAGACATTTTCTCCTACTTATCTAGCCTGATTTTAGCTTTAATATATTAGAATCAAATGGAAGTTAAGCTTGCTGCCAGGTTATAATCCTTGATGGGAGGTCTTTGGCATAGTGAGCTTCTGCAGCCAGGAGTTGACTTCGCCTGGTTAATCTAGCTCCTAACTCCCCCTCAAGCTCCTCACCCTCACCAGCCTCATCATTCCCAGATTGAACCATTTCCATCTCCCACAGAGAATGCCTCTTGGCATTCCATCTTAGAATTCCCAGCTTAAAAGCCCACCTGGTTGGTATTTTGCAACACTGATAAATACCTGCAGAATATAAGAAATGAGAAACCAAGGGAAGGAAAGTAACATTACGGTATTCCTGCTAAGCACATTGATACACATTCTACGTCTCACAAAAACTCAGCAAGCTAGACATCGATATTTCTATTTTATCCGAATATTAGTAAATGCCGTAGCAGAGAATACAGAATACAACTAGTATAGGAAAGCCTGAATGGGGAAAGAAATGGGGAGGATAAGGTCAAATCTGACCCAGTTTGGGAGAGCGAAATGAAAAGGGGGAGAAAGAGAGGAGTGAGTCTTAAGCCTACACAGCTTCCCTCCCTCTTGGGAGGTGGTGTGTGGTGCCTAAGGTGTGACCCGAAGATGGAGCCTTCTGAAGGTGTGGGAGGGAGCATGATCAGGTTGGTTCATGCCATAGAGCCTCTAAGAGAATCTCTAATGGTGGTTTTTCTCAAAGGGCATGAGGATAGGCTGTTGCCTTGGTAACCAAAGGAGCAGCCAAAGAGGCACTGATTACAGTTGTGTAAATGTGTCAATGACCCAGCTGACAGAGGGACCTGAAGGAAGCAATGCATAAAAAGCAAAGAGGGGAGTGGGAGAAAAGGCCTTAAGTTACTGCTGTTTTCTGAGTCACTCACAACACTTTAGATATTCTGACTTTCTTTGTAATTATCAAAGGGGACAGCTGACTGAATCCCATTTTCTTTAAAAGACACATTTATGAATTTGGTAGTGCTGTCACCAAAATATTTCTGTATCTGCTTATCCTCGTTTTTGCTATCACAAATGATTTGTTAGCTTTTTTTTCTCAAGCTATTTTAGAGTATTCTGTGATGTTAAAAAGCATCACAGAATTTTAGATAAATTTCCTCATGATTGTGCCAAAAACCATACTTTGGGAATTATTCCCAATAATCTCTAATGATTATGAGATATTGGTGCACAGGCAAGATGAAAAGTTATTATATCTTTTCCTCACATAAATGAGGACAGAAATAAAAGGGAGCAGTTTGGGCCAAGCAATTGCCCAGGGAGCCAATCTAATTTCTTTTATAATTTTTAATTACACAAATAATTCAAGAAATATTCTCCTCATAAAAATTTCAATAATGCAAAGCAAAAGTTTCCAGCTACCACAATACTCAATCCTACCCCCCTCTTTAGAGGTATCCACTATTATTAGTTTGGTGTCAATCCCCCAGAACTTTTTCCATGTATTTATACATATGTATAGGCAGTCTGAGTGTCACTTAATATGCTTGATACCACATGCTTTCTTCACTTAACATGTCTGAGATATAGTTAAGTCAAAATATGCTAATCTTCCTTCTCCTTTTTAACTGCTACATACATTTGTATTAAGTCAAACTAGCTACTTTAACAGATAAATTGTAAAATGTCAATGGCTTAATATAAGTTTATGTCTTATTTTTTTTTTAAGATTGGCACCTGAGCTAACGTCTGTTGCCAATTGTCTTTTTTCTTTCTTCCTTTTCTCCTTCTTCTCCCCAAAGCCCCCCAGTACATAGTTGTGTATTGTAGTTGTGGTCCTTCTGGCTCTGCTATGTGGAACGCCACCACAGCATGGCCTGATTAGTGGTACTATGTCCGCACCCTGGATCCGAACCAGCGAAACCCTGGGCCACCAAAGCAGAGTGCGTGAACTTAACCACTCAGCCATGGGGTCGCCCCCGGAAGTTTATGTCTTATTCACCTTCCAGTCCAATGAGAGCTATGCAAAATGACAAGTAGCTTCTTTCCCTTCAGGAACCCAAGCTCCTTCCATCTGGTTGCTGGTCATCCCTTGGGGTCTTGCAATTATCTGCATCCAGTCAGTGCAAGAGCATGAAGAAGGTATATCTATTTTTTAAAAGCCATAGTCTAGAAGTGACCCACATTACTTCCACTAATATTACACTAATAAGTTCAAGGGAGATTTAGAAATTGCTAATTAACTATTCTACCATTCATAGGTAGTCTCTAGCTTTAGTTCTTATGAACAATGCTGCAATGAATGTCTTTGCACCTGTCTTTGTAAGGCCATGGATGGGTATTTCTCTAAGGTAAAAAGTGAGGTATAGAAATGATGGCTATAAGAATGTGCACATTTCTTATCTTAATGGAGACTGACAGATTGATCTCCAGAAAAGACTATACCAATGCATACTTCACCAACAATGTATTGTTTCCCTACATGCAACCAATGTTGGCTGTTACCAATCATTTGCATTTCACCAATATGATAAATAAACATGATATCTAATTGCATTTCCAAGATTTCATAATTACATTGAGCATCTTTTAATATGTATGTTGGTTATTTATATGAATGCATCTGTGCATTGATTAGTCATAACTTTTGTCAATATTCTTTTTGGTTGTAGGTGAAACAAAATGTTCAAATGGAACTACTGTAGTACAGTTTGAGTGGGGCCATAAAACATGGGATCAACCCCATTGACATTACAAAATGAGTTGTGAGAAGGCAAAAGCAGGACTTTAGAAGTAGGTGGCTGAGAATAAGTTTGGGGATATTTAGCTGAACACCCACCTCCAATCCATAAAAGAATTTGGAGAGGCTGAGAACAAGTGGAAATATTAGAAGATGATTTTGAGGAGAAGTAGGAGGCCTGTAGGAATAGGAGATACGTTTCTCTTGCTCGAAAACAGTGAAATGGGCTTTAAAGAAACCCTCTCCTAACCTAAAACTTAACCAGTGTCCCCTGGAGCTTGAGGACAAAGGGACCTGATGTCTCAATCTCTCCTGAGAAATATAAAGGGAAGTTACTGTGGGTAGCCAGCTGCTCTGTAGGCAGAAGAGAAGGAGATCCTTCCTCAGGGTTTCAGGGAACAAAGCATATATGTGACTTTCCTAGACCAGAAGTGATCCAGGCAAAGGGAAGAGCTGGCTTGATGTTGTCTTAAATCCCGTTCCAAAGCCATATGGAGGGATAAAGCCATCCCAGCAGAAAGAAGCTGGACGTGCATTACCACATACAGAATGGCTGAGGAAGGAATAAGAAGCAACTTGCCTGAAGAATTCATTTACCATTCACCATTATCAAGGTAAACTGCAGGAGAGCATATCTCAGTGATGGGGCAGCAGAGGTCTCTAAAACTCCACTAATGTGCCCTACACTGTGCCGATGCCAACACATGGCAATACCAGTCAGCAAGAATATATGTACATACCTCTTACCTCCCATCCTTTCCCTAATTTCAACCCTGGAGGAGCTATAAGAATCCTAGTAAGTGGAAGAAGAAGAGGAAAGCACAAGTTGAGAACATTGAAGTTATAGGGAAGGATTGTCCACACACTAACTCCCGTGTGGGCTGACTCAGAAGTTTACACCTTCCACATCATCCAGCTTAAAAACCTCAAGGATTGTGGCAGGGTGAGACCAGGAGAAAAAAGTTGGAGTCTCTTCCAAATTTGCCAAATCAAGTTTTAACACTAAATTTGTACTGAACTTTGCAGTGTGCTGGATTTCATGAAGATAGGGTGGTACTGAGGAGACACACATGTCAGCTGGCAGCAGTGATGAGGGATTTGAAAAGAACAAAGAGCAGCCAGCTCCTCTCAGAGAGGGAGAGGGCCACACGCTGTGTTGGCTTCTCAGGGAGCTCTTTCTGCCCAATCTACCTCTAGGTCCTGTGAAAACAGAGAAAAAGAATTTACTTTAAACAACCTAAAAAGATATGAATTTCTGAGAAAGCACAGTACTAATGATTATCTCAATGCAATGGACATGCAGTGTCTCCCTACATTAGATTTCCCTTCAGCTTGATTTAGGGAGTCTTTAAATGAGTTAATACCTTTAAACTGCTTAGAAATGTGTCCAGCATATAGTGAATGCTCAATAAATGAAATTATTATCATTGTTATTATTATTAAAAATAATCAGATTTAGTATGAACAAAAACTATCTGTTGGATGATTTTGTTCACTGCTTATGTAGCCATTGAGGTGTGATGTGGTTTCTATTTTGTACAAAAGCTGTCATTGTTGTAAGTGTCTTGGGGAAAAAGTGTGTGTGCACGTGTGTGCAAAATTTCAAATGATTACTGAAATAAACCAGATGAAACCATATTATCAAAACAGAACCTATAATTCTGCAAGGCAGAGACTGTTGCATTACTGTGAGAGCCAGGTGTTGATGTTAACCTTATACCTCAAAGCTGTCTATTCTTTCCTAGTAATTGTGTGTTTAAAATAGCCATGAAAGAGTGGATATAAGGTAAAGCAAACTGGAAAGAGCCTTACTCTGGGTAATGAGTTGCCAGGACATAATAACCTCAGGTAGGGAGACGTGATCCAAAACAAGAAGACAGTAGTAGTGCCCAAATCACTTGTGTGCAGGTGACTGATGGTCTCCAGCTAATCACGAGTTTTCAGCAATTGATAGCAGTAAAACCCCATTTAGGGTCACCCTTCCCCAGGGAGAAGAATCTGGATAGAGAGGCCTCTAATGGCTGCCTGCTTCGAGGCAGGCAACTTTGAACAGTACCTGGTACTTTGGGCAGTACCAGGAACTAAAAGCCTGATAGATGTGCCATCATGGACTCATCGTGTGGATGTGCACTTCCACTTGTTTGCTAAAGCTGGTAAGAAAAATCTCTTGGAATTCTCAAAGCCTTCTTGGTAATGGAAACCAGTTTATCTAAATGAGGGAAAAAATGGCACTGATCTATTTAGTGCCATCCATTTTAGGAAAAGTAGTCATAACCAGCATAGTCATTTCTTCTTGGCAGTTCAGAAAAACCCCTAAGATGCCAGAAATTCAAGTTCTTAGGAACAGGACTTCCTAGAAACCTCACATACAGGAAAGTAAATGTTTCCTTTCCTATGTCGAGGAGGCAAGTGTTATGGGAAGAGAAAAGGGATTAAGGTGCAGGCACTGCTGGGTTTAACTATAGCAGACCTCACTAGGAGGCACATAGTAGGTACTTTCTTAATACTAATGTCCCATGTGTACCATTTGTCTCAAAAAGGCTATATTTTCTTAATATTTTAGCTTTGTCAGCATAAACTTGTTATCAGATAATTACTAGGTGGTGGTTAATTTCTCAAAGTTAGCAGATGAAGAAATTGAGTATTCTTACTCAGTGAACATGCAGGCCATAACAAGAGATCCTGTGCCTTCCAATCTATAAACTCAATGCGTACAGAAAAAGACTCTTTTGCTTTCTTCTTTATGGGCTACAATAGAATTCTGCTCAATTAAAGGCCCAGCAAAAGCAAGACTGAAGTTGTGGACAATGGAGAAAATGGGCCTGGAGACCTTTTCACATGGACTAGAGGTGATCAGATAAAGTATGGCACAACCTATGTGTCCTTTCTACAAGATCGCCCACAGTATCTTGGGTTATCACATATAGAAAACAAGTTCAGTATGGCAGTTCTGTCTCAACACCCATCACATAATACCCAGTAGATTTTTTGTGAGTGTTCAAGAAATATACTTTGAAATAAATAAAGAAAGGAAAAGAGGGAAGAAGAGAGGGAGGGAGGAAGGGAAGGAAGACGGGTAAGGAAAAAAGAAAAATTACACTGCTTTTGACATCACCTAGCACTAGCCTTTCATTTTGCAAATTAGGTAATTGAGACCCAAAGAAGTTGACCAAAGAGAGAGCAAAGTAGTGCCCCATATCACGGTTGTGAGACTCCAAAATATGTGGGGTAAGTTGGTGCTTTCTAAAAACAGAAGCATGAAGGGATGGGAGGGTGGAAATATACAGTAAATAATAGCATTATATTTATTGACTAAATGAAAGTCTAGGTTATTTTATGTAAGGTGTTGGAGAATGTTATGTTTAAAAATAAAGAAATTGGTGTCTCAGAACCATACTGCTATGGACTGAATGTTTGTGTCCTCCCAAAATTAGTATGTTGAAGACCTAATCTCCAATGTGATAGTACTTGGAGATGGAGTATTTGGGAGGTAATGAGGGTTAGATGAGATCATGACAGAATTCTGGTCTGATGGGATTAGTGTCTTTATAAGAAGAGACGCCAGAGAGCTTTCTCTTTCTCTCTCTCTCTCCAGCTTCCTCTGTGCCATATGAGGACATACCAGTGAGAAAGGCAGCTGTCTGAAAGCCAGGAAGAAAGCCTTCACCAGAACCCAAATGTTGGCACCTTGACGTTGGACTTCCAGCTTCCAGAACTGTGAGAAAGTACCTTTCTGCCATTTCAGCTCCTCATGTAAGGTATTTTGTTACGGCAGCCCAAGCTAAGATGCATACATATGTGGATTCAATTCAAGAAAAACAACAGTCTTTTTTTCAGTATTTCCCATCTGGAATACCCTTTCTCATATCCATCCCCAACCCCATCTTATGCCCATACACACATTTCTGTTACAATTATACATTTTTTGTGGCCCTATTCACATCTCACCACCTTCTAAGACTTCTCAGATCCTACCCTAGTCAGAATGAATCTGCCGTATCTCGGCCTACCCAGAACCCAAAGTATTGTAGAATTGTTGCCTTTTATAAGAGCTACAGGCTATTCATAAATATGTCTTACTAAAACCCTCACTATATTTTGAGCTCCCAGAAGGCAAGGGTCTGGGGCCCATTCATTTTTCATACCTTGTCCTGCCTAGCACCATGCCTGACTCCAAGCAACTTCTCAACAAATACCTGCTGAATTAAATGGACTGACTATTGAATACTTACTTGGTGCCTGGATGAGCCTCCTTCCAGCCAGAAAAGAGACTGGTGGGCCCCAACAGGGTTAGTATGCAGCCTTTCCTCCTCCAAGATTTAAGAGACTGCCTGCAGGCTCCACCAGCCTTCCGAGCATCAAAAAATCGAGGACAACAAATGATGTTGTCAGAGGGTCGGGTCACAGGGGAGCGTACACATTGGAAGCACCAATGGATGGTCCACAGATGCAGTGTCCCCAGGAGCTTATCAAAGCCGCCTCCACCTGGCCCCCAGCATGGGGCCAGGTCAGGCTTGGGCAGAGGGCAACTTGCTGATTTCTGTCCTCACTCCTAGAGTGATGCCTGTGCCTGTCAATATGGGGAGGAAGGGCAAATTATCTCAGTGCTGGGCTGCAAGGCATAGAGAGGAACAAATAGCCATTTGTACTCCTGCAAGATAAGGGAAGAGGAGGAATAGCAGAGCAAGAATAAAAGACTGGCAAGCCAGGGGTGCACAAATGAGCTGTGGTCCAACAGTGCAGAGAAGGAAGATGGAGAATGACTCGCTGCATGTGGGATGCATCATTCATTTTAATCCCCAGAGGCAGGTAGAACTATCCAGTGTTAAAATGTGAAGTGGGCGCAACATCTCAGCCTTACAGCATACACTTTAACATGCTGGCTAAGAATTAGAACCCCGAACTGAATTATAATGTCAGAAACACTCTAATTGGTGCTTATAGTGAGGTGCCATGATACACGATAAACTCTTCCCTTCAGGATCTGGCTGCTTCACCTCCTTCCCTCCACCTCTACCTCCAAGCCCTTCCACCCCACCATCCCTCTACTCTCCCCTCCCATGAGATCCACGGTTCCATCCAGAATGGCCAACTCAGTTAATGTAGCAAAAACAGATGAAAATCTTGAGAAAGACGCTGGGAACCCTAGGGTAGAAAGATTGAATGGAAAAGGAGAGAAAAAGAAGAGCAACAAGCAAAGTTGATTTAAGGCCTGAGAAAGCTGCTTTGACATTCTCATTCCTGCATTATCTTTTGCCTGGCAGCTGCAGCTGCTCACCCACTTTCATCTCTGACCTAAACAGTCCATATCTGCAATTACAAGCGCCCAGGGAGCAAGCATTAGTATGCTGCATACAGTCTAGGAAAAGGTGTAATGCTGGGCCTCTTCCTGCCTTAGAAGTTCGTAGTAGACAAGCCCAGGAACAAAGGGATAGGAAATAAGGAAAAGCTGAGTGTCTGTTGGCTGCCAGAGCCCAAGTCTGAAGCATGGGGTCAGATGGTTGGGTCAGAATCAAATGGGAGGTGGAGAGAGGAGGAGAGGAAATATACTTGGTGGCTGAGACTGATTTTTTTAAATATATCCTAAAGAATTAACTGCCCAGTAAAGCCTTTGGGCTAATTTTAGGGGTAAGTAAAACGATAATAATAGGGAAGGGCAATTCAGCCCAAAGCCAAGCATATGGGGACAAAAGAGGGAAAATTGAAAAGGAAAACTATTGAGTATTCTCTCTCCTTTATTCTCCTATTATCTATCAGTTGAGATTGTCCTTGCTTCCTTGCCTAGTTAGAATAGCATGCCATTACACCCAGAATAGAACAAGTCAATGTATCCTACCCAGTTGTACATCAGTCTTAATAAAATCACGCCCTCTCAACATCTCAGCTTTATGCAGTAACCAAGTCGTAGAGGACTGTGGGAAACTTTTAAAGTCATTCAATTAGAAAATTACAGGAAAGAAAATTGATAAGAAATATATCAGAACCTAAACGTCCAATAATAGGGGGCTAGCTAAATAAATCATAAAATATACATTTACCAGAGTACTACGCAACCAGTAATTTTAGCTCTATAGTTTTGAGTTAGTGATATATAGGCAAAAAACACAAGCCTCCTAAGGAAACTGTGATCTCATGGAGTCCCTGAAACTTATAAAACAAACTGTTGTTTGATAGTAGGTAGAGCATTTCTGGCCAGGATCAGAGAAAGAGTCAGTCCCTAGGTCTATATAGTGTGCACACATGCCTGCACAAACACACAGACATTGACTGGCCACTTAGGACAATAACCCTAAACCCCACTGAGGACCAGAGTCCTGCTCTGGTAAACTTTGGGGGATGTGGCAGACAGTACTAGTTCGTTTTTGCAATATCTGTTTTCTCTCTTTCTCACTAATTGAGGTCTGATTTATCCTTGTGCAGTAATATGTCCTGCTAAAAAACACCGTTAAAAAACAAACTTTTCCCACCTTCCTGGCCTGTAAGTTGGCTCTGAACAATGAGATCTAAGTGGAAGACACTGCCTAGGACTTCTAGGAAAGCTCTGTAAAAAGGAGCAGTCAGTCCGCATGTACCTTTTGCCCAAGTGTGATGATGAAGTGGAGTTGTCATCTTGTGACCATGAGGCAGCAAGCACAAGGTCAAAATCCACATGCTAGCAGTGACTGAGCAGGAAGACAGGGAGCACCTGGCTCCCAGTGGGCACGGTGGGCCACAGAACCTGCTCTGTGCCATCTGTCTCCAAACTCTTTGTCACAGACAAAGCAAAAGGAGTAAGAAAAAAATGTTCTTTGGGTCCTCTCTGACTTGAATCCAAATCTATTTCTAACTTTTATAAGAGGTATCCATTAAAAGCTGGGAGAAATAAAATCCTCCTCTCCTTTCTCTCAACCCCCAGCATGAGAAGCTGAATCAAAGTTTCTTGGTCTGTCAACACACTGGGTTGTATGTTGTACCCCCAAAATTTACATTAACCCAGAATCTGGTAATGCAACCTTATTTGGAAATAGAGTTTTTGCAGATGTAATCAAGTTAAGATGAGGTAAAACTGGATGAGGGTGGGCCCTAAATTCGATTTGACCGATATCCTTACAAGAAGAGAGAAATTCGGACACAGACACACAGAGCAGAATGCAATGTGAAGATGGAGGCAGAGACTGAAGTACTATTCATACAAGCCAAGGAATGCCTAGGATTGCCAGCAACCACCAGAAGCTAGGAGAGAGGCCTGGCACAGATTCTCCCTCAGGGCCTCCAGTAGGAACCAACCCTGCCAACACCTTGATCGTGGACATGTAGCCTCCAGAATTGTAAAAGAATAAATCTCTGTTGTTTTAAACCAGTCAGTGTGTGGCACTTTGTTACAATAGCCCTAGGAAAGTAATACAATTGAATTGTCTCTTATCGATTTATCAAAATATATTTTTATATCCCATGTTTCTAGAATGGGAAACTGAGGAATACTAACAAAATTGAATTCCTATCCTGAGCCCTAGGAGATAGGTCAGAATTCAAGACTCCCTGGAAATTTTTAACTGTCTATGGACTTCTCTCTTAAGGAAGTGACCAAGAGAGGGAAAGAAGCCTAGTTTTGCATTTAGAAGTAGAGGCACTGGGCCAGTTGAGGACAATAAGATGAGACAGCTCAAAATTTATGGTGAGTAGAAGTCAGTTAAACACTGGAATCACATAATAATAATGAATAATCTAAATAACCAAACTATGGTACATTGCTTGTTGGATACCAAAGTATATGTCTGAATATAGATTTTAAAAGCTACCAATATTTAAATGATCAAGAATCAAGAATTTGATAAATAAATATGGAAACTCTAACAAGTGGAAAACTATGATAACTCATACAGAAAATTGTTGGAATGGAAATTATGTCTACATGAAAAGTCAAGCAGGTTACGAAACAGCATTTATAATACCTTTACATCTGTTGTCAAAGAAAAATATTAGATGATAGAAAAAGAAAGTGAAAAATAAAAAAATTGATAAAAATAAAGTATGAATAGAACTCCTTCTATCAGAGAGAAACTTAAAATTAAAATAATTTAACTAGAACCAACTGTGAGACTTTGCTGATGTCTCCAGATACAAGACTATGCATGCAGTAACCCAACACTGTGCAGAAAAATAGCCAGAAACCATAGTTTCTAAAGAGCAGGGTTGGTAAGAGGGAAAATATTACTCTTCAGCATGAGTTTAAGTAATATGAACTACAAAAAAATCAAAATTTATCCTCAGATGCACTTAGCAAATAAGTCCCCCAGTCCAAGAAGCAGCAGGTGGTTCTTCCTGGTGGAGCAGTGGATGGAACCCGAAAAAGAAGAATCATACTCATCTTCAGTTATGGGACTGGAGACCCCCATGAAGTTGGTGAATCTGAGGGTTAATGAACATTAATATTCATCTGCCTGAAATTCTAAGACTGCTGGACTCAGTAGAGAACCAACAAGTGAGAGTTCGTTGTGGTTTGATGGCGTTTTTTGAAGGTACGGGGTGGGCTTGATGGACTGACAAAACTAAAAAAGAGCTAATTAAGGTGTTCACAAGGACCCTTGTGGGCTAAACCAGGACAAGCATTATCCAAAATACCTGAGGTTGCATAGTTCAAATATGTGAAAAGAGATAAGTCCAAGTCATAGCTGGAAGCCAATGAGCAGAAAGTGTCCTATTGTAAAGGGATGCCAAAGGAGGAAAGCAGGCCAGTGATGGAGAGAGAGGGAAGAAGCGTGAAGAATTAGGTTGAATGAGATTTTTTTCTACAGGTAGAAGTTGGCAGAGAAGGCAATAGGATAAGACTTGCTTGGACTACTTAGCCCTGTAGAAATTCTCTAGCTCTGGGCCACAGCCTCCTCCACTATCTTCTTCTATGCATCGGGCCTTTGCCACCCTTCGTGTGTGCATGCATGTGTGTGTGTATGTGTGTGTGTGTGTGTTTGAGTTAGTACAAGGTCTGCCCTGACCTTCCCACCACCCCTGAGTGCTGGTCTGTTCTTTCTTCATTACATTTTGTTCATCGCCTTCACTGTACAGAGGAAAAATCTGAGGCCCAGGGAGTCAGGAAGAATCAGAACCAGACCTAAGCTCCCTGATGCACAGCACAGTGCCTTCCCACCTCTCCAGGGTGCCTCTGCTGCGTCTGGTGAAACGCCTTTGTTTGAAGGATGGAGGCATTGTCATTGGCAACTGAATTGAAGTTTTCAAGTGAAGGAAAGTCTACAGTTGCTAGGTTTGCTAAAGATAATAAAGATTGCTTCCAGAACAATTAAAGGCTCAAGAATAAAAGTATGTTCAATGTGGAGAAAATGCAGAAAATATAACCCAGTTCAGGCAAAAAGGTTGAAGCGATAAATGCCTTTGCTCTCCCAGATGTCACATACTCATTTGGCAATATAAGCTCACTTAACAAGACCCCGAGGCCATCTCATGTAAGATGAACTATTGATGATGGTCGCATGTATCACCAAAGGCTGAAAACTGAGAGGATCACAAAAATGGAACTTGGAAGAGAAATAATTAACGTCAATAATTCGTACTGCATCCAGATGGTCAAACTAAAGGGCTCTTTTAACAAGTCAAACTATAAACTCTGTAAATTAGCCTGTAAAACACATCACTAAAGATTGAGACTAGAGACTTTGAAGTAAAACTTCAAATAATTCAAAAGCAAGTTCTTACCCAGAAATACAGAGAACCACAATGACGTACCCTGACTTTCCCAGGCCTCGGCAACCTATGGATATTAAGGCAGCAAAATTAAAAAATTTGAAAATCCTTGAACTCCACTGGTCTATACCCTGTGTGCACAAGACAGGGTTCATAGGATTCAGGAATCTTAGTTATTTCTGCCTCAGGCTGTCTCATAAGACTGCACGTGGTTTTTCTTCCCACCAATTCCTCTTTGTTGTTGATGGCTGCCCCAAAAAGCCACCTGTAAGCAGTGCCTGACCATTGACACTGTACCTGATGTCAAAAAGAGAATACTCAAGTTCAGGCTAAGGGTGCCTTAGATTCCACCCTCTACCATTCAGTCACTCTGCACTAAAAATACCATACTGGATTCTGCAGAGGCAGGGAAATTCCCCACCCTCAACTTGTGAGATTTTGTCAGCTGGGCCACAAAACAGCATATCTCCAATACCTGTGTTTCTCTTGTGGAAAGGAGTCCTTCAACCTCTGTCCATAAACCATCTCTCCTTTAGACTCAGACATAAATCTGTGGGCCAGGAGGGGAGAGCAGCACCTGAAACAAGCACCATGCTATATACTCCATCCTCGTCTCTCCTGCAGCTGCCCATGGAAATCTTCTTTGAATAGGCTACATCCCCCTCACACAAGGTCTCAGGTAACAAAGTGGGCTGTGCATCCCCTTCCAGTCCATCAGACATGCTCCTTGTGTCCCAAATTCTAGCAGGGCTCACAGTTCATTCACTCAGTCAGTCAGTCAGCAATAGTTATTGAGAGTCTACAGTATGCCATATAGTAGAAGTACAATGATGAATGAAAGCAGACCTGGTCCCTATGATCATGGAGCTTACAGTCTAGTGGGAGAAGCAAACACTATTCAAAGAACAATACAAATTGTCATAGGTGCATAACTGCAATGAGAGTGATAAATGGTGCTATGATAGAGCACGTAAAGAAGAAAACCATCGTCTCATGGAGAGCAAGGAACCTTCCTGAGGAGGTGATTCAAGAGTCAACTAGGTGAGGTGAGTGGGAGCTGCACTCCAGCAGAGGGAAGAGCAGTGGCAAAGAGCTCAATGCAGTGGCGTTGAGGCTCAAAAGAGTACTTTCCCTAAGTGTTGATCTGGTTAACGTTATTGACTCTGTGATAAGCACTGTGATAAGTACTGGGTAGCACTGTGTAATTTAAAAAAAAAGGTAGAATCTTTGATCTCAAAGAGTTTAGGGTCTAATAGGGACAACAGGAAAATTAACTTTTACGGCATGTGAGAACTACCATGAGAAAGTTACGCATAAGGGATTAAGGGAGCCTCAGGGACTAAAGGGATAGGCAAGACTTCCCAGTGAGAGGTCAGTGAGGGAAAGAGGAAAAGGATGGATTCCTAGGAAGAGCAAATGACCTGGGAAAAGGCACAGAGGCATGAAACAGTATGATCTACTCAGGGATCTACAGGAGCTGAGTTTGGCTTATGTGAAGAGTGTGAGCAGGTGGTGGCCAGGAATGGGACAGGAGATGAAGCTGGATGGACAGAAAACCTAGAGACCCTAAGAGGAGAGGCCTCATGTGCAAAGCTAAGGCATTGGAACCTCATCCAAAAAAGAACGGAGAGATAACGGAGGATTAAAAACAGAAACGATAAACGATTTCCTCTTTTATTTCATTTTGCTTTTTTCTCCACTACCTCCAACAGTGAAATGTACTAAGATTTCAAAAGAAAACCCAAAACCCACAGTGATTTATTCTGACTCTACTTTGTCATTTTCGCAGGTTTATTTCCCCTGCTGGATAGTAGCGCATAAAATCCCCAGGTGCTTTTCGATATACGTCACATTTCTTCCAGTTTAGTAAATGAGAGAGTTTATTTGCTTTCATTACACTACTTTGTGTTTTGGTAGGCAGTAAGCCATTCTGGCATTGAGCTAAAATTAATATTTTTAGCAATTGTGTGGCCACATGTGTGGTATAGATATACAATAGATGGAGAGCAGATTTTTTAAATCATGATTTGTTTATTGAACCTCAAAAATGAAATCCATATTAAAAAAGGATGGCTCTTACTCTTAAGCTGAACATCTTTGAGTACAGATCATTCTTCTTGACATTTTTAAATATTATGTCTGACACATACAAAAGAGTGTATTAACAAATATTTATGTCATAAAGCATAATAATATATTAAACTCTCATGAACCTACCATCTAATGAAAACATTATGGATAAGCTGCATCTACCTATGTATTTCTCCTCTATCTCATCTCATCCGCTTCTCTCTAAACCAGAGATAAAGCACTATTCTGAATATTGAGTTTATCTTTAACTTGCTTTTTAAAAATAGCTTTATTAGGATCTGGCCCCATGGCATAGTGGGTTAAGTTTGGCACTCTCTGCTTCAGATCGCAGGCACAGACCTACACCAGTAGGCAGCCATGCTGAGGCAGTGACCCACATAAACAGAGGAAAATTGGCACAGATGTTAGCTCAGGGTAAATCTTCCACACTAAAAACAAAAAACACAGCTTTATTAAATGTCTATGTATGTCTAAACATATTGCTTAATTCTTTTTTGAGCAGTATCTTAGTGTCATACTGTTTATGGTCTTTTTTTACTATTCTTTCTACTTTTACTGTTTTTTTACTTCTTTTACTGTTTAGGACTTTTTTTACTCAATATTAGATTTCTAAGATTCATATGTCACTGAGTATAGCTATGGATCATTCATTTTCACTGCTATATAATATTCCATCCTATAAATGTAGTACAATTTACACATCCATTCTCTTGATAATGGATTCTAAAGAATTCTAGTTCTTGGCTACTACAAACTGCTACAAGGCTGTCTCCTGAACATATGTACAAGAATTTTTCTGGGGTATCTATTAGGTATAAAATCACTCAGTTACAGGATGTTTCCATGTTCACATTTCCAAGATAATCCCAAATTGTTTTCCAAAGAGATTTTCTAATTCACCCTTCTAAGGCCCATATATAAGCATTTGTATTGATCCATATTCTTCCCCAATAGTTTGTGAACTAAAGCAGTGACAATGGGAATGAAAAGGAAAAAACAGATTTAGACTGCGTTTAGGAGACAAAACATACAAAGATGCGGTGGGTAAGCAGCAGACGTCAGGATGACTCAATATTTATTTATTAATACTTAATATAATAAGAATGATATTTCAATTTGTTCATAATTTTTATTTCTCCGATTGCTGAAGAGATTAAACACCTTGTTATCTTTATCAGTTGTACATTTACATATCATTTGCCCATTTTTCCATTTTGTGTGTGTGTGTTTCCTATTAACTGGTAGGAGTTTTTTTTATATATATATTCTGGGTATTAAACTTTTGTTGTAACAGTGAGTTGTTGTAAAACGGGTAACAAATATATTTAGTACTTTGTTATCTTTTCACTTTCTTGAAGGTGTTTTTGGTAAACAGAAGTTATTAATTTTAATATAGGTGAATTAACCAATCACTTCTTTTATGGTTGTAACTTTTTACACTTTGTAACAAAACCTTCTCTACTCCAAAAAACAATATATATAGTATCTTATACTTTCTTGCTAAAGTTTTTTTTGTCAAAAGTCCTTATTTAAGTTGACTCTTTTGTATAGCATGAGGCAAGAATTCAATCTCAGTTTTTTGAATGGATGTCCAGTTGTCCCAGCCCTTTTTATTGAGCAGTTCCTTCTTTCTCCATTGATCTTCAATGCTCCTTGTGCTAGATATTTTCCAAGGTCTTTGGCACCCATTGATTTCCCCTTCTTGTTCTCCCTTGTTTCACAAGGGCTAGAAACCTAAGAATTAAATTTTCCAAACTTCTTTGCCAGCAAGGTTTAAGATAAGGTTTAGATGCTATCAGAAAAAGGTGCTTATGCAAATTTGGGAAACAGCAGAGAGGTAGAAACAATAAATTCTCAGCAACATTGGCAGAAGAAGTATAGACTTGAGTAGGTAGGTGGTTTTTCAGGGGCCAGACAGACTCAGAATTCCTGTGCTAGTCACAGTCTTGGAACTGCAGTTGGGGCATGCTGTGACCTCAGCAGGAGTGTCCTAAAGTTTGCTGACCTCTAGATAGCGGCCAAATATTCCTGACTCACTGAATGGCTGTAGCAATAAATTGTAAAGCTAATACAGCCCTGTGTCCCAAATCTTTGCCCTCCCAGCCCTTCAATAATTTATATATCTCCATTTTCCTGTTTTAAATCCTCCCAACTTGAAATACTGAGTAGTTTCTGTTTTCCCTATGTCACCCTAAGAGATAGACCTCTGTCAAAAATCATACTTCCATTTATGAATGAGTCTCTTCCTGGGTTTTCTATTATGTATCATTGGTTGGTTTGTCTATCTGCAAAGCAATAACACACTGCCTTAATAATGAATGTAGAATAAACCTTGGTATCAATAAAGCAAGCCTTTCCACCCTAATCTTCACAAATGTCTTGGTTGTTTTTAGCTTTCTGCATTCTACATCTACTTTAGAGTCACTTTTCCAAATTCATTAGAAAAAATTGGTTATAATTTTTATTGGACTTGCAACAAGCTATAGATAAGTTTTGGCAAAATTAACATGGATTCACATTTTAGAAGCATCATTATAGTAATAGTAAGTGTATTAGGTTTAACGGGGTCAGACTGAAGAAATACAAGACCAGCTAGAAAGCAATGTAGGCAATTAAATGAAACAAAGCAATGACAGTGAGAATGAAGTGATTTATGTTATATTTAGGAGATAAAACATACAAAGATTACTGACTAAGAAGGAAAATTTAGGGATGACTCAGGCTTCCTTCTGGGCTTCTAGGTGCTATTCTTTAAGATAAATACAGAAGCAGCTCTCTTAAGAACAAGAGCAAAGACTGGGGCCAGCCTTGTGGCATAGTGGTTAAGTTCATGTGCTCCAGTTCGGCAGCCTGGGGTTGGCAGGATCAGATCCTGGATGTGGACCTGCACACCACTCATCAGACCACGCTGTGGCGGCGTCTCACATACAAAATAGGGGAAGATTGGCACAGATGTTAGCTCAGCAACAATCTTCCTCAAGCAAAAAGAGGAAGATTGGCAACTGATGTTAGCTCAGGGCCGATCTTCCTCACAAAAAAAAAAAAAAAAGATGAGACTAGTTTGGAGCATGTTAAGTTCTGGTGACTAAGAGTTATTCAAGTGAACGTGGGTCTGAAACTCTGCAGAGAGGAACGAGCTGTATGTTTAGAGCTATGAGTCAGCCATATGTAAGTGGTTGTGGAACGGTGTGGAAAAATATACCCACACTTGGGAAAAAATCTTTGAGAACACTGAGATTTTAGATGGGTCACAAGATAAGGAGCCTATGAGGGAGACTGAGAGGAGTGTCCAGAGACATAATAGGAAAACTAGAGAAGAAAAATGCTCTGGAAGTTAAAAACAAAAAAAGCTTTTAAGAAAGAGGAAATTGTTAACACTGTCAAATAAGTTTTAAAAGACAGAAATATATCCACTAGATTTAATAATATGAAAGAAATTGGTGGAAATGATTTCATTGCTGTTTTGGGGACAGAAGACAAATTGTAGTCAGTTGAGCAGTTAATGGCCAATGAGGAAGGGAAATGGTAAATTTAAATGGCTCTTCAAAAAGTTTGGTTGCAAAGGAAAAGAGACATACAATAGTAGCTAGAGGGTGACGTGGGATCAGAGGACTTTTTAAAGAACATGTTTATACGTTGAATGGAACAAGCAGAATATAAAGTAAAGTGGATGCTGATGGCCCAAGCTCTCTGTCAAGTCAGAAAATGTTCTCCAATGCAGGTAGTTGGGTAGATAAATGAGACTTTGGCAATAGGAGAGCCAGTCCTTCATGGAAAATAGGAAAGAATGAAAGCACGTGTCCTGGTGGAAATACTTTTTTTTTTTTTAAGGTTGCTACCTGAGCTACAACTGTTGCCAATCTTCTTTTCTTTTTTTCCCCTTCTTCTTTCCCCCTAAAGCCCCGCAGTACATAGTTGTATATTCCAGTTGTGAGTGCCTCTGGTTGTGCTATGTGGGACACCACTCAGCATGGTCTGATGAGTGCTGCCATGCCCGTGGCCAGGATCTGAACCAGTGAAAGCCTGGGCCACCGAAGCAGAGTGCGTGAACTTAACCACTCAGCCACAGCACTGGGCCCTGGAAATACATTTTATAGGTGGTTTTGGGTTGTGGGGGTGAGGTGGGTTTGGATTGTGCGGGTGAGTTACTTCTTGATTTTCTGAATGAATAAGAAAGTAAGGTCATATACTGAGAGCAAGAGAAGATGGGCAGAGGAAGGAATTTGAGGATAGTAGTGAAAGACTGGAACAGCTATTGAGACAAAAGGGAGAAGCAGGTGACTAGCGGCATGGAGAATGACTCAGGCAGCACTGAGAGTCCAGCTAAAGTTTAATAGTTTGTCTAAATTGCTGGATGATTTTTCGCAGTAGAGCACAGTAACTTGGGGACACCCTGCTTCAGTTTATCTCAAGTCCTGTGTATCCAGTTCTCCCTGTTAGAGTGAAATCAGATACATGTCAGGTGGTCTCACTTGACTTTTATTGCAAATTGGTATAGGCTGAGTGGCAGCTAAGATTCCCACAATTAGATCCATAGAAAGAAACAGAAGAGAGATTGAACAGTGTGTGGCAGGCTCTAAAAAGACAAAAGAATGACTGTGTAGGAAAATATTCTTTGGCTGCTTTGCACTACACCAAAAGGCATTGACATGTGGCTAGGAGCAACAACTATTCTTTAAATAAGGTTAGCAAGTTAGACAACACTATTACTAATGACAACGGAAAAATCACCATCCAAAGATGGATTCATACAGGATGGTGATTAACCAACTCCAGTCAACAGATCACATATCCTGCTCTTTAAGAAACTTAATAAAACTGTAGGACTTATTGATTTTGCTCTTCCTCTAGGCAGAAATATGCCAAGAATATACACAGAGAAAATAAATAATCTTGAGCTTTCACAAGAAAGCTACAGCAAATGTGAAGTTACAGAGTCTCCAAGTGAAGCCAGGGATGGGGCTAGTTCAGCATTCAGCTAATAGTATAAAGATTCATCACCAGGCGCTTGTGTTAACAAAGATGAAACACCTATCATATGATCTGGAAATTTTTCCTCTGAAATGTACCCAGGAGAGTGGAGACAGAAGAGCAAGTTATTAGTTGATGTACTGATAAACCATCTGTGAAGTAGAGATCCATCAGATGCCCCATGAGAGGCAATTCTAGAGGGTTCCAGGGGAATGGTTTGATACTTTGTTAATCACTGAGACTCCAATAGCACAGCTGTTTCTAGAAAATGTGCTGGGTTGGAGCAGAAAGTTCCAGAGGGGAGCTGTGAAGCACCAGAGCTTATTTTGTTGCCCTAGATGCAAGGTCTACAGGCGTCTTCTGCAGTGACCCATGGGACAGTATCGGCTGAGCTGGTCACCCGTCAACCAGGCGGCAAATTAAAAGTGGTTTCTCAGCTAAAAGGAACAGTAAAATGGGTATGAGAATGCTTCTCTATTCATTTTAGCAAGGGCATATGTGAACTGCAATCTGCAGTGAAAATTATGGACAAAAAAGATAGAAGAATGTGAGAAAAATCAGACCAGTTGAGAGGCTGAGGGTAGGAGAAATGTAACTCAGGAGAGAGAAAGAGGAGAAATTCCTTTGTCTATCCCTACTTAGCCCTCTCTCCTCTTTCTTTTACTTCTTTGTTATATGCAAATTCTCAGTTTTCCCATGTGCCACTGGCCAGGAGGGAGCCATATTGGAATAACATTTCTGGAACTTCATGCCAACTTTCATCTCCTCCTCCCAGAAAGAGGAGGGGTGATTTATCTACCTTGTAGATACTCCACTCTTAGCAAGCTAGGAATAAAAGCAAACATCTTTAATCTGATTATAGGTTATGGAAAATTCCCATAACAAGTGTTATATTTAATAGGAATACCATAGTGACATATTAAAAACTTTCTCCTTGCTCAAGATCAGGAACAAAACAAGAATGCCAGTTATCACTGACTATCACTGGAGTGCCAGGCAGTGCAATAGGAAATAAAAATAAAATATATAAGTCTTAGAAGGTATCTTAGTCCATTTGTGCTGCTATAACAGAATACCATAGACTGAGGGGCTTATAAACAACAGAAGTTTATTTCTCATAGTTCTGAAGGCTGGGAAGTCCAAGATCAAGGCACCAGAAGATTGGTGCCTGGTAAGGACCTGCTTTCTGGCTCATATGCAGCTGTCTTCTCACTGTGTCCTCACCTGGCAGAAGGGCCGAGGGGGCTTTCTGGGACCTCTCTTATGAGGACACTAATCCCATTCTTGAGGGCTCTGTTCTCCTGACCTAGCCGTCTCCTAAAGTTCCCTCTTCCCAATACCATCACATTAAGGGTTAGGTTTCAACATATGAATTTGGAGGGTGTACAAACATTGAGTCTGCTGCAGAAAGAAAGAAAACTGTTCTTATTCACAGGTGATATAATTCTGTGCATTGAAAACTTCTTAAACCACAGTCAACAAATTAATAAACAAATTTAACAATATAAACTCAACATTAAGAATTAGTAAATTTTATATATACAGTAGCAGCATATAATCAGGAAGATTTTTAATCAGAACTTTTACAATGGCATCAAAAATCCTCAAATGTCTAGGAATAAACTAAAGGAAAGATGTGGACAAGCACCACATAGAAAAGTTAAAAAACGTGGGGCTGGCCCCTGGCCTAGTGGTTAAGTTCGTCACACTTTGCTTGGGTGGCCCCAGTTCAGTTCCTGGGCACGGACCTACACCACTTGTCAGCAGCCATGCCATAGCAGAGACCCACATACAAAACAAGGAAGATTGGCACAAATGTTAGCTCAGGGTGAAACTTCCTCAGCAAAAGGAAAAAAGAATAGTAAAAAACATAGTGAAAGAAATTTAAGAACACAAATACATCCAAGGATAGATCACATTTACAGATTGGAATATTCATTATTATAAATTTAATTTCTTCTCAAACTGATTCATTACGATTTCAATTAAAATTTCAGCTTTCTTTGTGGAAATGGTAAGGGCCAAAAATAGGAAGGACTATCTCGAAGAAGAATAACAAATTGAGAGGGCTTATAGGCTCAGATATTAGGACAGTACAAAGCTTCAGTAATTAAGGGAGCTTTGTTCTGGCACATGGGTAGGCAATTAGACACCAGTGAAACAGAATAAAGAACCCAGAATTAGACCCACATTTATACAATGTCCTGATATTTGACAGACGTGCCACTAGAAGACAGTAGTGAAAGGATGGTCTTTTCAATAAACAGCACCAGATCAATTGCACATACATATGGGAAAAAATCCAGCTTCATTCCACTACCCATCATACTCAAAAATCTGTTCCGGATAGATTGTGGACCTATAGGTGAAAGATAAAACAACAATTCTTAAAGAATATATAGGAGAATAGATTCATGACCTTGGGACAAGCGAAGATTCATTAACTAAGACACAAGGAAATTACTAGCCAGAATAAAAGACATTGAAAAATTGCACTGGATTAAAAACCATGTGGTAGTAACTACAAAAGCTGGATATATACACAGTCTAAGAACCAAAATTTCTACTCCTAGAGGTATACCCAATACAAATGTGCACGTATGTGCACCAAAGACATGCACAACGTGTTCTTAGAAGTGTTATTCATGACAGACCCAAACTAGAAATAAACCGAATGTTCATACACTATAGAACGAATAAATAAGTGTGGTGTATTTCTACAATGGAACATTATAGAACAATGGTAAATCAGATTACTACTACATACTGTGATTTGGGTGAATCTCGCAGACATTATGTTGAGAAAAAGAAGCCTGACACAAAAGAGTGTATATTATGTAATTCCACTTTTATAAAACTCAAAACCATGTTAAACTAATGTATTTGTATAGAAGATAGAAGAGTGGTTAATTTATAGGGGGTATAATTACTAAGAGTCGAAATGAGGGAGACCGTGAAGGAGCTTGTACTATTCTAGCTCTTGATTATGAGCATGTCCATGTTGTAAAACTTCATCAAACTATACACTTAAGATTTATACTTTATATATGGTTTATACATCAGTAAGAATAATATGCAAAAAAAATTACAAATATGTTAGTTTTTCTATCTCTTTCCCTAAGCCTTCAATGCCTTCTCATATGCAAACAAGATGAATATATATATACCACTTTTGCTCTTACAGAGTTGTGAAGATGTGAAAAATCCATGTAATGAGTTGTTGATTGGTGTAATGGAAACAGAATGAAAGATCTCCATTTGAGTACTTGAATTCCCATCTACCAGCTAAATGATCCTGAACAAGACTTTTAATTTTGCTAACCTCAATTTCTTCATCTATAAAACAATGGCATTAGTACCTCTACTTCAATAACTTCTTTCGACCAATCATCTGGAAAATATTTTTCTACTCACATCTTACCCTAAATTCTTGATCTTTGTGAAATCTTTTCCTGTTCCTCCAAGCAGACTTTGACAATCCTGCCCTGCTTCTCTCTTTACACTTTGTACGTACTTACATTACAGTGTTAGATTTTGTTAGTTCCCACTGGAAGGAAATATCTAGAAGCTTCTAGAAGACAAGGATGGTGCTTTTGCATATTTTGCATCCCTGGAACTTAGCCCAATGCCTGACACATCAGTGCTCAATAAATATATGAATAAATGAATGAATGTCTGCCTTACTTATCTAATTAAGTGACTGTAACAATCTTAGGGATTAATATTCATGAAAGGGAAATGCTATACAGATATAAATTACTGTATTCCAACACATAGGAATAAGTCACAGAATTGTTTCCAGTTTATCTTATTCACTCATAAAGGAATACAGAACACACTAGTTGATTTTTGAAGAGCTGTGATAACTGAAGGGTTTAAAAAATATTCTCAGAATCTTCACTGAAACTCGTGAACTCTGCAAAGACAGACAACTGACTGAAGAAAACAGGAATCCACTCAGAAGTGACAATAAAACACTTGTCATGAAGACAGAGGCAATGTTTAAGACAAGCAGCCCTCAGATTTAAATGCAGTCTCACTGTCTACTTCCCAACTCAGTGGATGGATAAATAACACGAAAGGAAGCCAGCATGTCCTAGTGCTATAAATGAGGCACTCAGACTATCTGTTGGACTCACATTTATGAATTGTGGTGCTGGCAAGCCTCTTTAGAAAACTTCATCTGTTTCTTTTGTGCTGAAATGTATAATCAAGCTGTCCTTTTTTGTACAGATCATGGCCTACCTTTTCGTTTTTAGTTTATGGTATACAAGCTAATTTTCACTCTTTATTTTAATAAAACAGAACTCCAGATAAACGACAGCACGTCAATATCACCATCAATGCCGACAGTAGCAAAAATATTGTGTTTTTCCTCAGGACCATTTAACATCAGTCTCAGATCCCAGCACAATAGGAACCGTATAAGGAAGCAGCTTGATTGACTCCAGGGATTGGCTCTGGGCTGTAAAACACTTCAGCTCCAAGTCAGCAGTTCAAATCCAGCCAGGAGTGAAGAGGATAAACACATTTCCAGGTTGTGTGCTTAAATCAAGTTTAAGCCTTGATGCAGCTCCCTCAGGTGTGGGATCTGCAATACATTTTAGCATCTTGTTCACAGCCCTGAAGCAAGAACAAGGTCTACAGACCCAGGAGACTGCAGAGGCTCTTTATCCCAACAGCTAGCAGCAGGATTTAGGCCTTACTCAGTGTCCTATCGGCCCCTCTCCTGAGGCACCAAGAAGATTTTCACTTAATATGACTTCTAAACACCTAAATCGTTACCTCCTACCACTGGGATGCTGGAAAACAAAGCCGGGAATTTATAAAGAAAAAGCTATCTAGTGCTTCCCTTCTTGAACAGCAAGGTGATTCAGAAATAACGAGGGGGAAAAAAAGAAATTTAAATTCAGAATTACAAACTTTCTTGTACATGGTCATGAATACATAGTAATTTCCCTGATAAACTTTAAGATTTTACCCAGGGATCAAATTCACCCAATTATGAATGTAATGGAGTTCCTATAAATATGATACATGACCTACTAACTTGCATACCAAATTAGGTGCTGGAGAAATGGTTGAATCACACTTTTTCTTGAATTACATCAACTACTGAACCAAAGTGATCACCAGCAGTAGTAAATCATATCAGACTCAACCTGGATACACCTTATGGGTGAACAGATACACCACCAGGCAAATTAAAATCTTGATATACTACCACTGTTAAAATTTGCCAAATACAATTACAGAAACCCTTGCATTTTTAATATCATCTCATGCAATTCCTGATGTTTTATTCAGTTCTACTTTCTGAGGCGACCTTATCACTTGACCAAAGTTGGATAAAGGATTGGTGGTCAGGCTGTCATTTGATCAAAGGGAAAACCTCTCGGCTGCAAACCAGCAGATCCTGAGAGCCTGGGTCCTGACTCTGCCATCACCGCTCTGCATAAACTGGAGTAAGCAGCATCAACTACCGGGCCTATCTCCTCATCTGCAGAACTAGGGGGAATGGGGTAAACAAGGCATTCTGGTAGGTTCTTCCAGCTCTGCGTTCCAGAAAATGTGAAACAGGCTGTTAAGAGCCTTTTTTTAAAAGAAAATTTGTTATTGCAAATTGGCTCTATAACACCTTCGTAAGTAAGAGATATTAAAATGCTATATTTCTATGCATTAAATTTTTATTTTAAAAGAGTAGTTAGTATGTATTAATTGCCAAGTGATTTCTAAGAATGTTTTTGCTCCAATTTACGAAGCTCCCTTTATTCCAGACTTAATACTGCACATTAAAATATCCTAGATTCCCAGAATGCCGTTTAGCTACAGTCTAAACAAAAACATCAAAATGCCACTCCAAAAATTTCTACAAAGAGAAACTACACAAGCATGAGTACTGGAATCCTCTCTACGTAGTTAGGTTTTCCTAAACACAAATTTCAATCTGAGTTGCACCAAGACTATATTTGTATTTATTTTCCACATGAAAAAAGTATAGAAATGTGTTTGAAAAGTCATACGGCATAAACAAAAAGATTAGGCCCAATTGATTCTCCTGACACATACTACTTTTCTAGAACTTCTGAATCAAAACTCGTTTCACTCAGGCAAGGATGAGGGAAGCTGGTAGGCGTTTCCAAGCCAATTTAAAAGATCATCTTTTTTTTTTTTTTTGAGACAATCAAGAAAACTTTTAGTGTGGAGCTGAAGCAAATGTTCTTGCAGTCAGATAGAATCAATGTGAAAGTTAATTTCAGGTGTCAACTTGGCTGGGCCAGATATTTGGTCAAACATTATTCTGGATGTTTCTGTGAGGGTGTTTTTTAGATGGGATTATCATTTAGATTGGTGGACTCTGAGTAAAGTCAATTTTCTCTATAATGTGGGTGGGCCTCAACCAACCAGGTGAAGACTAACGAGAACAAAAGACTGACCTCCCCTAAGCAAGAGTGAAGTCTACCTTCAGACTTGAACTGCAACATTGATTCTTCCCTGAAGTCACCAGCACGATGGCCTTTGAACTTGAACTGCAACATTGGCTCCTTACTGGCTCTCCCAATTGTGGCCACCCTGCAGATTTTGGAATTGCCAGCCTCTGTAATCTCATGAGCCAATACCTTAATAAATATCCCTCTCTCTAGGTATATATATATATTTATATACACACACATAGCCTATTGGTTCTGTTTCTCTGAAGAGAATACCCCCACATTCTGATTCCATCTTGGCCATATACTTGTTTTCTGATGTTGACCAAGTAGGCTGAGCCTACTTCCCCTCACTTGTAAACTGGGGAAAGCCATGTGCCTGTGTCCAGGGCTGCTGTGCAGACTAAACATGGTAAAGCACTGACAGCATTTAGCATAGTTTCCAGTAGGGGCTGGCAATCTTTTTCTGCAAAGAGACAACTAGTAAATATTTGAGGCTTTGTAGGCCAAGAGGCAGTGTCCTCAACTCCTGAACAAATGTTCTCCTGGAAAGGTTTGTGATCTTTTTATGTCTAAAACAAGAGTCATTCTCAGCTCGTGGGTCATACGGAAAGAGGCAGCAGGGTGGATTTGGCTCACAGGCCATCGTTTGCCATCCCCTGGTTTAAAACAGATATTAAACAGATATTAAATATTGATTTTTTTTTTCTATCTGAAAAATTCAAAATTCTGAAATAAATAACATCTGTCTCCTTTCTATAGTCTTCATCTCTCAATGACCCCTTTCCTCCACTTCTTTTAAGGGGCCTAATCACCCTATATTCTCTTTTGTGATCTGCTTCTCAAGATCTGCAATGAGGAAAGAAGCTGACATCTTTTACGATTTCTCCCTTATTTTTCCCTAGTGGAATTTTGTCAGATTTTGTCCAGATTCAGTACAGCAGTGACAGTAAAGTCATGTGGCCTGCCTCTGGTCGCTCCGGAAGCGGGGAGGTGCTCGTCCCCCTTTTATGAAGAAAAAGTTCAATGACAAGTTTCTTTTCCTGACAAATGACAGTTAACACATCCAGCTCTACCTGGGACCCCCAGTTAGGTGAAGCACAGGGAAAATTTTAATGAAAAAAACTCACCCTCCGGAGAGTTTACAGAGTTTCACTAATTCTCCCTAACATCAGCTGCAAAGTAAATGTTTAATTACTCATCAGTAATTTAGCTACACAAGGTCTAAGAGCAGGATATTTGGACACAGATTGATACCTGAATGAAGTTTCCAGCCCCCTCATCCCAATGTGTTCTGCTTATTGATATTTCATTTCTCCTGACAGTATATAGCTTTTTCCGCATTGTTTATTAGGAAGACTTTCAAACACACAAAAAAGTTGAGAATAGTATAATGAATACAAATACATCCTCCACTTCATTCATTAGCTGCTACCATTTGTCCCTACTTGCTTTATCTATAGGGTGTACTTTCTCTATGAAGGGCAGTCCGAAGCATCTTAACATACACCATCATCAAACTACGCTGGCTGCATGTCAGAAGGAAAGGGCTGCCACCAGACCACGGCGTGTGAAAAATCTTAGCAAAGTGAAGAGCGACTTACTGAGCCAGCTCTCTGAGCCACCTGTCTTCACCTCCACGATGCACATAGAGGACTTTGCATGATCACATCCATGTTCCCAGGGCTAAAGAAGTTATACAGATATCAAAACAACCTCATCAATGATTTACTTTAATAAATATAGTGGGGTAAAAAGAAATTCTACACCATCCCCTATAGTCAGGGGGAATCTGATCTTCAGCTAGAAGCAACTATTCTTTGTCAGTTAATGGAGGAATGTTTTAACTGAAACTCAGGGCAGAGAGGAAGTGAATTTTCTTAGCGCAAGTCATGACAATTAGGTTGCAAAGATTACATTTATGTTAATAAGAGAAATAAGAATTACTCAGTAGACCAGGCAGGAGTTTTTGGAAGAAATTCAGTTGTGGAGATGAGAACTGAACAAGTGTTTGGTTTTTGATATGCTTGGGGGAAAAATCAGCTACAATCCAGAGCAGAAGTCCATACCGTTTTCATACACAAACACACCATCACCATCATTACCGCCACCATGATTCTTGGCACCACGATTCGCCCTTCCTTCCTCCCCAGGACGACAGCTTACCTAGACACCAGGACACATGTTACCCACTGCCATGCAGCAGAATTTACAAAGCAGACAAAAATGTCCACTGACATTCAATGTCTGGGGCTATGTACCTTACAAAGGAAAATCAAAAAGACAATGGTCAGGACCCATGAGGAAATATTTCCATTCCAAGGATTGGAGGGGTGGACCAGGACCCCAGAGAGGGAAAGCATTCCTAAGGAGAGAGAGATCTGGTAAGTAAGAGAAGAAGAATTATAAAAGGCTGGAACCCCTTGTGGACCCCTTTCAGAGGCCCCAGGTGTAAACACCCACTCTGCCCTGCTACAAGGCAGTAAAGTGGTCAAAGCACAGCAGTTGTTTCCTCCTTCCTACTCCTTCATCCAGCTGCTGAATCGTAACCTTCTGAATCTCTCATCATGGTCCAGGAGACGAAGGGTGAGATGATAACCAAGCATCTACCCCTCCTTCTCTCATAGGGCTGACCTGAAAGTGCTGATGCAGCCATAGAGATGGTGGGTGAATTTGCAGGTTCCCTGCCCCTGAGGGTAACTAACAACACTCCCTGTGCAATAAGGACTTTACTACATGGGCTACAACATACTATGGACCAAATCAATTTATTGTGTGTACATATATATACACATATATATTGTGTGTACATATATATATATATATATATATGTAAGCCCATCATCAACTTTCTTTCTTGCTAGTTCCCCTATAGCAGGTATTCAAAGACTCCAGACACTTCACAGCAGCATCCCAGGAAACAGGATCAGTTCAGGAAGGTTTAACCCTCGCCCTGACTTGGCAGATCCGCAGTTTTTAATTCCCTCATTTATTCAGCCAGTCAACCAGTGTTTATCAGCACCGGGTATGTGCTAAGCACTCTGTCACATACCACAGTTATAAAGAAAAACAAGCTGCTGCCCCAAGGAACTTACAATCTCTTGAACAGTTTGACAGAAAACAGAAAATAATCTTTCAATTTAGTGCCCCCTCTGGAGGACCTGAACCAGATTCAGTACATCAGGAAGAGATGGTAATTATACAGGAGTTTTTCTCTAAGGCACATACTCTGTGCTTCTTTGGTGTCAGGATTTGTAGACTCAGGTATGGCCCACCTTTCTTAGGTGTGTGGTGGGCTCCATAGTATATGTCTTCAGGCTTATTCCAAAATCACTTCGTGTTCACCTTTGTTTTATTGCTTCTTTTACCCCACTTGAGCCCGTGTAATTTGGGGGTACTTCATATATCACTTTGGTCTGCTTGAAATCACTTCTAGAAAAAGGCAGGGTATAAATAAATAAATCCAGACACTGCCAAACTTACACAAATGTTTAAATTCAGAAGGCCTTGCACAACTTGAATTTTTCGTAAGTCAAAAAAAAAAAAACCTTCCTTTCTTTAATATTTTAATTTTCTATTTTAAGTCAACCTTCTTATGCTAAGGAATTGTCCCTGCCCTCCGGCTGCACTTGGTCCTCTCTGTCGTGATCAGAATGAGAAAAAAGGGGGAAGTAGCAACTCAGATAACACTGGTAATATGAGCTAATTTAGGGAGAATCTGTGCTCAAACTGAAATAGGAGACTGGAAGCAATAGCGAAAGGAGCTGCTGCCAACTTGATGCCTTCACTGTGAGATCGTCCTCAGGCTTGTGTTCCTAATCATAAACCAAAATTTTCCTCATTTCTAAAATGCCATTATCTCCTTGACAGTAACCCAAGGAGATTTTGCCAGGAACTCTGCTACCCTTGCCGTACATGACCTCATTGTACGTTCCCATGACCTTGGCTCATCCAAGCATTCCTTTAAATGCCTCGAGTAGGCTGCAAGCAATGAGTTCCATGGGCAAGAACTATGCCTCTTTGCTTGGTAGCCTTCCAAAACCTAGGACAGCATCTGGCATACAGTCAGCGCTTAATCAATGCTCAGTATTAAGAAACTATACAGGCTCTAGATGCCTGCTCGCTCAATCAGAAGCCTCCTGATTTTATCAACAGACCCTCTGCTCATTCTTGGCTATCTTTTAAGCTGTTGTTTTGACCTTCAATGACTAGAACCAATCCAGGAAAATCTGAGGGCATAAGAAATTTTTGTTCAGTGTTTTATGATGTGTAGATGGATTTCATTCCTCAGAAATGCTTTGCTGATAAACTAATGCTTGTGTGGAAGTATATTTTCTTAGGCTGGAAAGAGTCTAACTGCTCTGAGCAAGTTCAACAAATGCTGCAAAGATGATGAAGCTATCCTACACTGGTTGCAGACCTCACCCTTCCTGTAGAAGTTGTTAATACCAGGATAAGCTTGGATGGGAAAGAAGGGGAGGGGGATAGGGATGAAAAAGAAAGGGTTCCTATTTCTGTAAATTTTGCACCATCCAAGTAAGTTATTAAAATACTTATCCTTAATTTGATCAAAGCATTATCTCCTATGTAAATTTTCAAAGATGTAACTCTGTTAAAAAAGGTCATTTGAATCAGTGTGGCCACCACCTATGGAGATTTAAGGCTATGTGTAGACTACTCAGGACTCACCTGCTTCAAAAACACTTTAGAAGCTAAAACATTGATAAAATAATTTTTAAATACTGAGTAGAATTCAAACAATTTAACGGTCCCAAATAAAACTACATTAATAATGAAAAGCTCTGATGGAGCTAAGAGTATGCAGCAAAGACTCACAGCAGCGATAAGGTTAAATCAAGAGTAAAATGAATCCTTTTGCAACTGGGATGGCTCATCATCCAGCAAAGGGGAGGTCCAGGCAACGGGCCTGATTCCATGGGACCAGAGAGAGTGAGCTTTTGTGGAAAAGGTCAGAGTGAAACAGCTTGCCGGGCCCTAACGGTAGGCTTTAAACACCTGGTGCCATGTTCCCAGAGCCTAGGAATTTGACACATAGGATTTACTAAAGTTTTACTGGTCTATATTCTGGACCTCATGGGAGTTTGAAGCCATTATAATCAAATCAAGGGGACTACGAATTCTTTGCTCAGTCTAAGCTTCACTTTCAGGTTAGTCTAAACTTCTGGACCATTCCATTCAGACCTAACAGAATATCTTGGAGGCTGGGGTGGGGGCAGCAGTGAGGGACAGTAAGATTAGTGTTTCCAGCACAGACCAGAGAAAAGAACCAATGTGAAGCCAAAGCTTATTCTTGAAATATTTTAATATTAGATTCACACTGGTGGTCTTGGAAGTCACTACGAGGAAGCACTGTGAGAAATTAGGAGGCTTCTTAAGGTCACATTTGAAAGAAAATAGAGCCTACTTCAAGCTAATTACATTGAAAATAACACCATAGTTTTCAATTTGTTAAATTTGCTCCTCCTTTTTTTGTCTCCTAACTCTCACACATAAATGATGCAGGATCCTGTGTGTTTTGTTTATTTCTTCCAAAAAAAAAGCAAACTTAGAAAAAAAGGCTTTTTAATAAAAGTTTTACCTACAGTAAGTACTTGATCTGTCACAGGCATGCATTTGTTCAATAAATACTTATTGAGTGACAATTATGCGCCAAGGCTAATGGTGATAGCTGTGAACCAGGAAAAAGAAAAAAACATGTACAGTGCCTACCCTCAGGAAGCTTTCATTCTATTGACAAAGAAAAATACTGAAAAAATAACCATAAATATGAGGAAGTGTCAGAAGCTAGACAGAATATTAAGGGCATAAAAAACAAGGAAACCAACCTCTTCTGTGGCCCAGGAAGGGACTTGATGTTTAAGTTGAAATTTGAAAGGTGAGCAGAGGTTTACCAGATGAACAATGGGGCAAAGAGTGTTCCAGGCTAAGGAAATAGCACATACAAACTCCCAGAAGCAAGAGAAAGTAGAGCAGATTCCAGGTCCTGAAAGAAGTCCAAGGTTAACTAGAACGTGACAACAAAGAGGAGGCTGAGTTAGGCAGGGCCTGTCACGGTAAACCACTGTAAATTATTCCAGACTTTATCCTCAGAAGTGACCACTTGCGAAAGATGCCTTATTGATGCCTATTATTGTTTCCAGAGGAAAGATAATTACTATTGATGGTACTCTGTGTCTCGAGACATGTCCCAAACATAACTTTCACTTAAAATTTTGCAATACATTCACCCATTTGAGAAAAATTATACAGAGGCAACTTTAAATGAGTAGTTTCCTATAAATCAAATTCAAGTGCAAATGTTCCCACTGGTTTGCTCTTCCTCTTTAATATCCATCATCTGTAATGTGAGCCTTCATTGGGAAGCTATAGTAATGCGTGAAAATCAACATACTAGTAGAATCAGATGTATTTTAGGTATCATGATGGTGAAATGGGATTGGAGTATTATTTAGGATCCTTATTGTTCAGCCTCCGTTATGCTTCACGAGCAAATCAGGAAGTGAAGAGAGATATAATCCAATCAGCCAGAACAACTCTCCCCTCAGGGTCATCATAAAAATCAGGTACAAAGTGAACTGTTTTAACTCCTAATCTCAAGGGCTGTGGTTAGAGCACTGGCGTGGTCACTGGAAATCCCAGCTTTCACCAGCTGTATTTACTATGTTTATGTTATCTGTTCTTCTAGTCCCCTTCCCCTAGGACTCCCAAGATCCCCAATAAACAAATAGTTCTTCCTTCCTGCTCACATAAGAATTCCTTGCATTAGGGATAAAATGGTTCATTCCATAGACAATGCTTAAAAGACAAAAGCTCCCAGAGGAAGTAAGGGTTCTAGTTCAAATCTCCCAAGGAAACTCTTCTGCAGGCCTTCCCAGACTCCGCCAAGATCTCTTTGCTCTCAAAGCGCACACTAACATAGTCCTTCCCTTGAGCAGGAAGGGACTGCAAATAGGGAGAAGGAGAGAGCCAAGGGCACTAAGTGTCTTGGGGATGCAGAGGAAGGAGAAGAGACAGAAACGTTTGTCCGGAACCTGGCTGAGGAGGGACTCCTGACTTTGCCGTGGTAGCCCTCCAAGCAGACCACAGGTTTGATTATTTCTAAGAATATCCTCCAAGAGAACAAGAAATACCCAGCTAGGAGGTTTTTCACTACCTGGTAAAATTTATGCCAAGACTATTATGGTCACTGAAGGAGGAACAAAGGCATAAAATAACATCTTGCCAAAAACTCAAAGCAAGAGAAATAAAGCTGCACCACTGTAATTAGGTATTTGGCTTCACTGTATTTCAAATTGAGGTTTCCAACACAGTTTTGTTCTCTTCCTGAAAAGGCTAATTATACTGATGTTCCAAAGAAGCACGTGACTGTTACAGTGGTTTTATTAGCATGTTTTCCAGAGGGTTGGTATGAATTAAAAGCAAGACCAGTTTCATTCAAAAAATATTTGGTCGTTTTATTTTCAAACTCTGAAAATAGGAGCATTCATATTTATAGATCCCTATGTACACACAGAGATGTGCAGAGAAGCAGCCAATGTCTGCCTTTGGGTTTACTTCCAAGGAAACTGGAGGAATTACACATGCACAAATAAGTGCAAATAGCTGTCCTTGCAATCGTGTAGAACAAACTTATGAAAATACAGAGATTTCAAGTGGTATCAGTGTGCAAAGGCATGTATTTGTTTAGTTGTTTATTAGCTTTATGAAAACGTGCTTTTTTTTGTGATACAAACTCTTCAGGGAGCAGATACAAAATAATGGTTAATTTAAATAGATTGCAAACAACATTGACTGCCATATATTAGCATCAGTAACTCACCATAATAAAAAGGAGGTTTTGTTCACTGGAGCTTTGCAATCAGGGCAGGCAGAGAAAATTCTACAAATGAGGACCCTCCACGGGAAGTGTCTGCCTCGTTCCCTGAAGGCTGAATTTCTAAACTGTAGCTGGAGTGCTTCAAGTCATGCTAATTGTGATGATGGCGCACGGGCACAGTGCAATTTCCAAGACTGAGGTTGAGTTATTTAGGGACTTGGAGGCCAGTGTCTTAGTTAGAATTGCCCTAGGAATGGAAAAGGCAGTCTGAGCACAATGGGCTTCATTTCCCCAGAGCTCACCCCACTTAGCAGTCACAGGAGGGCATGCTGTATTCCCACAGGATCTCCGAAGTACAACACTTGCACTCAAATTATAACTAAAATACTAATAGACTCAGGGAAAATTGTGGGCAGTGTAAAGTCACCTCAAATGTTACACACCATAAAGTCCATTGTGAAGTTTAGGTGCTCGTTTAGAAAAGCACCCTCCTGATAATCTCAATCTCTGTTTAGAAGAAAAGGAGCAAGAAATCAGCAGCCATGTGGGCAGGAGAGACGTGGACGCTACAGAGGAGAGAAAGGATGGTGGTGAATTGTATTTAACCAGCAGTGAACCGTTTGACAATATACACTGAAATGGCCCAGCTCTTCTAAGTTATAGGTCTGTTTACTTTGACGTATTCAGCTCTCTGGGGGTTAAGTCAATTTTTGGAAATGAGAAGGACTTCTACTGTTTTTGCCCTCCTAAAAATCATTCTTCTTTTCTCAGTTTTCCTTTGGAGACCATCCTCTCTTGCATTCAGAACTACTGTAGTATGTGCTGAGGACTAACCCACTCATCTCCAGCTCCCGGGTTGGGCACTCCTCGCCAGTCAGAGAATGTGGGCTCGTTGGCCACAATAACTGGTTCTGAAATGTGCACATACACACACATTGGACCAATAAGAGCATGAGAGTGAGTCATTGGATTTTTTCCATAATTAGGAGGGAAGAGCTTTCCCTAGAAAGGGGATGGGGGATGCTAAGCTAAGGAGCTATGAGTTAGTAGACCTGGATACAGGGGTGACAAAAGCTAGATAAATTCTTATTACATTTAAGCCAGTTTGAACTGTTTTCTCTCACTTGTGACCCAAGGAGTAACGACTAACACAGGAAGGGAGTTGGGATGTCCAAACCTGATAAAAGTGTGGGGGGCTGAGTACTGTGTTGAGAGTCAGGGGCCCTAAGACCCTATTCTCACTTGACTACTAACTGTATGACTATGGGTGAGTCACAGCCTTCCCATCTGTGAAATTACGGAAAGAACTAAAATTGGAAGCCCTAAATGTTCTTAAAAATCCCTTTCTGAAACCAAATCTTACCCAAGTCCCCTTATCTGAAATAAATCATAAGAACAATAGCAACAATAAGAGTGCTCATAGAGCATGCACTCTGCAGGAGTCGGTTCTAAATGCTCCGTGTGTATTTCACTCATCTTAATCTTCACAAAATCCTATGAGATAAGTCTGGTTATAAATTCCATTTTACAGAGAAAGAAACTAAAGAACAGAGAGATTAAGAAACTTTCTCAAGGTCACACAGCGATGCTTGGTGGATCTGAGATAGCAGTCAGCTCCAGGGTTTGTGCTCTCAACCACTCCACTCTTAACAAAAGCTCCTCTAGTTGAAGAGAGGGGGGCAGGCTAGAAGTCCACCCCTGAGGCTTCACTAGAAACCGTGAGGCTCTGATGAGTTTGATAACCACACAATTCCATGACATCTAATATTTAGTCCAACTCCAAATGTTTGCATACATGTGTGTTCAAGCATATTGTGCCAAACAAGTGGCGACAAACCAATCCCATGACAATCTGGAAAATATTCAGAGGACACCTTTACAAAGACCCCAAGAGATATTCCCAGCAGCTCAGCCTCTAATCTCATTTCTGGGGCAGCGGGAAGTCTCAGAGGCAATTGCTAGGAAAACCATAAAATGGAGAATGTTTGACCTCTGCCAGTATTGCACTTCTTTCTCCCTCACATCACTTCACCTGCCGCTACCTCATTTAAGGTTATTGACAACAATAGAAGATGGAAAACCAAACAAGCATTTGGCCACCATTTCTGTAGACCATGTTCTCTGCAAGACCCAGGAATTTGGAGCTTTGCTTGGTGTACATAAGGACTTGAGGTGGAGGAATCTAGTCAACAGTTGGAATCACAAGACAAGAGTTGAGGAGGCAAGAGGAAGCTGGAGATGCTATTTGGCAATAGGTTATTGTTGATGTCCTAGGTATGGTGGAATGCTTCCCAAGCAACAAGAGAAAAGAGTCAATATTTAGAACATCAATGTTTAAGCAGCAGTAAGAGGAAAAGGAACAAGGGTGGAAACCTCAGAAGGGTTGGTCAGAGAAGTAAGAGAAATATGTTTCATTTCAAGGTGCAGAGATGATTTCCCCTCTTTTTGTATTTTTTTATCTTATTTCCAGAACTCCTACTCTCATTCCCATAACTGCCCCATAGGTGGTCACAAAGTGTTGATAAATGTTCTATATATGCTTATATTCTTATAAAATGTATTGTCTTGTTTTATGAATATGTGAGCTTTTAGTTTACAAAAGTGTTATTGTGTTGAAATCTGATTTTATTTCCTACTTTTGCCAATTAAATTATTATTTTTTTTTGGTAAGAATCAAGTTGATGTTTTACATCAATTTTGTGGCTTCCTACTCTTATATGGCATTCTATTGTCACACCTTTGACATTTAAATTTCTCATTCCCAAAATGATGTCCACCCAGGTTTCCTCCATAAGCAGACATGTTTGTTCCTGCTTCATATTACAGTATCTTCTCTTATCTCCTTGAAGGTAATTATTATGTATATTTTAAATTCTTGATCTCTCTGTTCTGCTCATTCTGGTTCTGTATAGGATGTTCACTATCTTTTTTCTTGGTTATGCTATTCTCTGTTTGATTACTTTGCCTGTGACTTTTTCTTCTCCGGCAAGCATTGGCTCTCTTGATTGGTAATGTGTTTACAGTATGGGTTTGTTCACCCCTGACAACCTTCTGCTTATCAGGTGATCCTGTGCCTGAGGAAACCACTCCATTCGTTGGGACCAAGCACTGTTCTTCTCTGAAAGCTTTTATCCTTCAGTTATACCTGCCTAGAGCTGAAGGTGTGGGGAGGAAAAGAACTGCCTGACAGTGGCCCAGTCAGCTGCATTGGTGGTTATCTGCTCCTAACCCCACCCTTCTCCGAGGTTGATGTTATCCCATAATCCAATTCACCCTACAAACCGGTGTTAGAATGTCTTGTTATCCCACTAAGATGAAAAAAAAGTACCCATTAGCCATTCCAGGGACTGTGACAGAGAGAAAAGTGCACAACCGAGACTCTCCTTGCAAAGGGTACCTGGGCTTTCTCTACCTTTGCTTGTCATTTCCTATGCTTTAGGTCACAATCACACTCCCTCTTCCAGGTTTCTTGCAGTATTTGCTTTCATTCTTTAGACCCTAATATGTGGTTTTACTTCTGGAGAATCTCCAGGGTTGGGCTGTGGAGCCATCCAGCCTGTTGTGTTAATTTACCATCTTGTCAGGCCCAAGACACAACTCAAGGACTGGGTTTGTCTCGTCATTAGATTCTGAGTCCCTCTGAAGGCAGGAGCTGAATCATTTTATATCCAGACTCCCAAATCCTGGCTCCGTGTCAGGCAAATCACAGAGAACCAAAACAGAGAATGTAATGGGTTGGATTGTGTCACTCCTCCCCACCCGGAAAAAAAAAGATATGCTGTAGTTCTAACTGCCAGGACCTCAGAATGTGACATTATTGGAGACAGGGTCTTTACAGAGGTGATCAAGTTAAAATGTGGTTATTAGGGTGGGCCCTAATCCAATATGACTGATACGCTCATATAAAGGGGAAATCTGGACCCAGAGACAGATATGCATAGAGGGAAGACAATGTGAAGAGACACAAAGTAAAAGTGGTTATCTACAAGCCAAGGAGAGAGGCCTGGAACAGATCCTTCCTTCATAGACCTCAGAAGGAAGCAATCCTGGAGACAGTTTGATTCAAGACTTCCAGCCTCCAGAACTGAGATAAGTTTCTGTTGTTTAAGCCACCCGGTTTGCTGTCCTTTGTAATGGCAGCCCTAGGAAACTAACGCATAGAATTAATAAATATATGAATGCGGTGAACAAAGGAGAATAAAGAGAGCGCAATAACAGCATATGAGGTGGAGGAGAATTTCAAGAAGGAGGAGGCGATCCTCAGAGCCAGGGGCTGCAGATGGTGTAGTGACACGAGGCGGGAAAGTGTCCTCTGAAATGATGATTAGGAGTTTTGTTGTGCTTTGTTTCTTAACGTTCTCAGTGAAATCAGTCTTAGTGTAGTGGTGAAGGCAGAAGCTTAATTATAAGAGGCTGAGAGGTCCAAAGAGGAGTAAGATAGTGGGAGGAAGATGCAAACACTTCAAGAGTTTGGAAAATTTGAAAAAAGGGAGATGAATCTAGAGCTTACCAAAGTGTTTTCTGTAGGAAAGAGAAGAACTGAGTCTGTTTAGGGCATGAAAAGAAGAAGCCAAACAAGGAAAGGTTGACAATGCAATAATATATAATTAGACTGCCTTCGCCAAATTACCTCTCTGTTTAGGCATAAACCACAGCACTAATGACAGGTTCCACTCCCATCACTGCAAGGCAGGCGACCCTTGTCCCTGATACATCTACAGAATTTTCCTCTTTCTGTCAGCCCTCAGAGCACCCTTGCAACTGTCTGCATCAACAGACAAGGTCACTGGGAGAAGGAAGCCTCTGTAGAATGCACCCTACCGTGGTCCTTGCACTGCCTTCACCCTCCACCTCCAGAAGGTGAGTCTGTGTGTGTTCCACTTCTTCAGCACTGGTTCAGAAATTAATCCCTGCTAAAATGGCCGCTAGCTGGTTGGCAATGGCTAAAGGCATGACAGTTTCTAATACAAACACACACAAACGCACAGGCCCATAGGACTCTGAACTCTTGGAATCCAAAGCCTTCTGGCCCCAAAGAATATAATCCTAAGTGATTCCTCGGGAAGATAAGAGTTTGGAACTGGTAATGTTTTAGGATGGGGCACTGCCTTAATCTGCTCAGGATGCTATGACAAAATACCACAGACTGGGTGGTTCAAACAACAGACATTTATTTCTCATGGTTCTGAAGGCTGGGGAGTCCAAGATAAAGGTGCTGGAAGATTCAGTTCTTGGTGAGGGCTCGCTTCCTGGCTTGCAGGTGGATGCTTTCTTTGTGTATCTTCACAGGGACAAGAGCACTGGTGTCTCTCCCTCTTCATAAAGGCATTAATCCCATCACGGGGGCTTCGTCCTCATGACTTCATATAAACCTAATCACCTCCCAGAGCCCCACCTCCTAATACCGTCACATTGGGGATCAGGACTTCAACAATGGTGGGGGGAAGCACAAACGTTCATTCCATAACAGCCATTTATATGACCTCTTATAAATAATATTCCACACCGTTTCTACTTTGTCTATGGTCACTGTCTGTCTTTACCAGGAATTCACTAATTTCTAGATGTCGTATTCTGGCCTGCCTTTGAGATCTCAAAGATAAGCAAGAAAGGAGTCAACAGCCAACTAGAGAAGACATTTGGAGTCAGAAACTTCTGGGTCGAATTTCTAGGCTCACAACTTATGACCAAGTAACCTGGGAAAAATCACTTAGCACCGCGAAGCCTCACTGTCCTCATCTATAAAATAGCATTATAATAATGCCTACATCTAAGGGCTGTTATTATGTTTATTAAATGAGTTAATACGTGTAAAGCATTAGTTCTTGCCTGGCATAGAATTAAGTCTTCTACAAATGTTAGCATTCATTTTTATCCCTGGCATAAACCCTACTTTTAGAAAACCAACTCATAGGCTAGTTTGCTCCATGGAAGTTAAAATTTTGTTAATGAAGAAAAGCCTTGTCTCCTATGATTCAAGATAAAGCTTCTCAAAGTGCAAATACACTCCTGGTGAATTTAGGTGAACTGATGGAAGGTGTGAATGACGGATGGTAGCATTTTGAGGAGCACATTTTGACGAGGAAGGAAACACAGGCAGAGTGGGGCCTATAGAGCTACATGGAATAAAAGTATTGGGAGAAAACGCACCAGCTGCAAAGGGTAATGTCCTCTGCTCGCCAGTATCGCCTGGCCTCCCTGTGGGTAAGGAAAACACTGAGGAGAGGGTGTGGCTTCTGAGCCGAGTGCAGTGGGACACAAACCACCCAGCCATAGCCATTGGGAGGACAGAAACAACTGTAAATGTCTCAGGAAAGTCGAACATCCCAAATTCCAGTGACCAGGACAGCCATTCCCCTCAATGGACAATGGTGCCCCTGCCACACTCATTCCCTCCTCCTAACCTTGGGTCCAACTAAACCTTCTGCAAATCAAGTCACCATGCAAAGTTTGTTCTTAGGAGATTACAAAAAAAATCCAGATTTCACAGCTTTTACACACATGCACAGTTACACTTTTCCTGACCTGAAGCCACACATGAGAGGCCTCAGATTCATGTCTAGTACAAGTGATCATTTTTGTTTTCAGTACAAAAAGAAGAAATAATAATACCGTCTGAGGAATTCAGTGATTAAACTTATTATTAGACTGCAAGTGGCCCTTTGGAGCCAAGCTCTCAGAGAAGTTCAAATTTTAAATAGTGAGCCTCGTGGAGAGCTTGAGTATTAGATGTGATTCCCGGTGTCATCACTTATCAACTGTGTAACCCTGTGTACGTTCAACGAATGCAACCAATATGTGTTATCTAACTAATATGCTACTTCATCTCTCAGAGCCTCAGTTTTCCCATCTGAAAATAGGGGTGCTAATTTCTATTCCTAAGGTTGTCAGAATTCAACTATAAAATGCATATATGACTAAAAACATTCCAAGATAGTAACTTTGGTTGTCTACGTACCTCCTTCTAGCGGTTAGGTAGCTGCCTGTGTAGTATCACTTAAAAGAGGCCAGATGAAGGCCTATCCTAAAAAGTTTAGTTTTCCCCAAAACAAGCAGGAAGCAGGCTCTATGCTTATTGCCTAGGAGGAAGTATATAGCATGGCAGAAAAAAAATTTTGTTGTTGTTTTTAAAACATTCGCCTTCACGGCTCTTGTTTCCAGTCTTAAGCCCCACACTTGAGGTGGGAGAGAAAGAAAGATTTTTTGATGGGAGAAAGATGAAGGGAAAAAGATTTCCCTCAGGCTATATTCCCTTGGGACTAAAGGAGAAATAGAGGGATCCTAGGGTAATGGGGAATGTGGACTCAGGCCCACCTGCACACTAGCATCACTGCAGAACAAAGCAACACGTGACTGCATGATGCCCCTATGCAGATGGAACACTAAGCCGCCTCACAAAAGGTTTGTGTGTCCTAAGAGGGGTATAGATAACTGGGTACACATATTGGTCGTGTGGACCAAGTTGACGGATGACTTAGGAATTATCTGTGTGGATAACTCAGTGACCAGACAGCTTAGTTCCTGACCTGCCAATCTCCAGGTACTGTGCAAATCTCCCAGGATCTTGATGTGACCTCAGGTAGCAACACCAAAAATCTCTGAGTTTTAGGCTGGCAGGATGGAAGCTTACAATAGAAAGCAAGTTGACTTGTAGACAATAAGATATAGGACATGACCACAGCGAGACACTACTTCACACTCACTAGGATGGTTGTAATAAAACAAACAGATAATAATGTGTTGGTGAGAATGTGGAGCAATTGGAACCCTCATATATTGCTTGTGGGAATGTAAATGGTGCAGCTGCTTGGAAAACAGTTTGGCAGTTCCCTGAAAAGTTAAACGTAGTTACCATATGGCCCAGAAATTCCACTTTACCCAAGAGAAATGAAAACATATGTACATAAATGTTCAAAAACTTGTACACAAATGTTCATAGCACATTACCCATAATAGCCAAATAGTGGAAACAATCCAAATGTCCATATACTGATGAATGGATAAATGAATGTGATATATCCATACAATGGAATATTATTTAGCCATAAAAAGGAATGAACTACTGATTCATGCTACAACATATGAACATTATGCTAAATGAAGGAAGCCAGACACAAAAGTTCATATATTGTATAATCTATTTATATGAAGTGCCTAAAATAGGCAAATCCACAGAGATAGAAAGTGGACTAATGCAGGCCAGGATCTGAGGAGGAGAAATAAGGAGTGACCAGCAATGAGCATGGGATTTTTTTTGTGGGGGGGCGGTGATAAAAATTTTCTGGAATTTAGATAGTGGTGTTGATTGCGCGACTTAGGGAATATACTAAAACCCACCAAATTGTATACTGTAAAAGGGTGAATTTTGTGATATGTGAACTACATCTCAATAAAAAAAGAAAGGTATTTGCTCTCTTGAATTATATACTCAAATTCACAACTGCTACAATATAAAGCACTTTTATATAGACCTGATTATAATAGGAGTTCAATAAATGGGAGCTATTATGAGAAACCAACTCAAGGCGGGATGCGATTACAAAAGTGTCAACAACGCAATTTCCCACTAGGCACAGGCCAGTTGCCAACTTGAAGCAAATTAAAATTATCTTGGTCTCTCCTCCCCAAAGCTGAAGAAATATATTTCACCTGATATAGGCTCCTGATCCAGGGAAGTATGTTGCTCCCCACCCCCTGCTGATTGGTTCTTGTAGAGCCAGCCCAAACAGCAGGGATAAAGGAAATTTAATCTAACATCCCAACTTTACATATTATCATGACAGAATCCTTTTCTGTGCTGATACCCAAAGACTGTCCTAGAAAGGAAAATTTTTCTACTTCAAAGTTTTCTGGTATTATCATATGGGCAAGAGAGTGGGAAGCTTGAGGCAGAACTGTGTGATTTTAAGGATTTAGATGTTTTAAAGGGACTAAGAGAGCAACAGTAGACAAATGAAAGCAATAAACTAGGAGTCAGACTAGCAGGGCTGACATAGGCAGCTCATGCAGGGATTAGAAAGGAAAGAGATGTCCTTGAAAATGTCCCTTCAAGTTCAAAAACAAGTTTCAGTTCTCCTAAACAGAGTGAAAAATTTAAAATAAAAAGACTGTAGCACAACTCTGAGATGATGTATGGATCCTTTTCTTATGACTGTTAAATGTGCAGTCCCCTTATGACGGGAATAAGGCTATTACCCTGGAGGGGGTTCCATTATGACGCGTACTGGCTCATATTTTATTTTAGAGCAAAAGCTCTTAAGATTGAGACTTATTTCTGAAGGAATAAAATAAAAAGGACTTTATGAAGAATAGAAGTAGTCAACATTATTACGGGGCATTGACAGAGCAATTTGCTTGCAAATGATTTTAAAAACTACTGCTAATAATACACCTTATTGTATATAGGACTCTCAACAATGCCACCTTGGGTAATCAAATTAATACAAGGCAATGGAAAGGGAAAAGGAACAGGAGAACCTGTAGCATTACCAGCAATGACTACAATTAATACAAGTATATAAAATAACCCAATGGGACCATTGGACAGCCCCGGGCGATGAAACAGTCATTTAGTCACTTAGTGTGGTTGTGCAGTAGAGTAATGTAATGGGGAATGATAGCATTTACTAATGAAAAAAACTGACACAGACTAAAAATTCAACAATGGAGGTTTATCTGTGTGCGTGACTTGGGAGTAATGTTGTTTCCTTTACCTCTGATCAAATCACAGTACACTTACCCACACGAACCCCATGTCCAGAATGACTAGCCAATGGAAAACCAATATCACTGTTGTCGGAGACACTGTAAATCTTCACCTGAATAAGGATGTCAAAGTTATTGCTATCAAAAAGCACAATAAGGGGTCAGACTGGTGGTGTAGTGGTTAAGCTCATATGTTCTACTTCGGTGGCCCAGGGTTCATGGGTTCAGATCCTGGGTGCAGACCTACATACCACTCATCAAGCCATGCTGTGGCAGCCATCCCACATATAAAAAATAGAGGAAGACTGGCACAGATGTTAGCTCAGGGTGAATCTTTCTGAGAAAAAAAGCACAATGATAATAGAGAAAAATGCCTACAATAAGTTGAAAAACATCATGACACAAACATAGACACAAACGCATCACTTACATTTAAATGCTGCGCATGGGTAAAGGGTGAAGCAATCAGGTCCCATTATGTAGTCCCAATCAGCGAATGCTAATTCCTACCAATGAACTAGAAGCCAGATTTTATATATGTAAGGAATTGAGTGAATCAGGCCCTTACCTCTACTTACACACTTTGAGAAATGATGAACTTAAGGAAATATTGCAGAAGAAAACTTCACACTGAGCCCAATTAGCCACCTAATCCAATCCCTCCAGTGCTCCCATCACTGCTCATATCAGTAATGGACGATAGCCTTCCCTGGTGAGTCTCCTTGATTCACACAGCATCCTCAATCAATTTGCTAATGGAGAAAACCCTCTGAGCTGGTAATTCTATCACAAACTGTCTGCATCTTACCCTTAACCTGATCCTCAGCCTCTCCTAGTTGTCTTTTAAAGAATACATAGACCCACGTTCAGCTCATTCAACAAGAAGGAGGGAATCAGATTAGGCAGTGACAGAAATTTTTGGCTCCTTGTAGCACCAGTGCTTGGAGCAATTGAAAGGGTAGGAGCTAAAGGACTTATTTGGGAACAAGAGTCTTATTTTAAGAATGCTCTAGACCACATCAAGGAATTCCACTGGGAAAACATAAGGAGGGGCCATCCCAATCCTGCCTGTGACAGAGTCTCAGAAAAGCCATGAGGCTGATCTTCTATGATCTTAAAGCCAGCCTGACCTACCCATGCATCACGCCCCTGCCAGCTCACAAAGGCAAGCTTCAAACATGAGCCAATGTGCAAGCTGTCGCTCAGGACTATCTCCCGCAACCCCACATTTCCTGCTCAATTCCAGTTGCTTTTGCTGTGATAAAGTCTTCCCAGCTCTAAATCATTGGCTCCGCAATTCCAGTTGTGATCCTTCCTTTATGTCCTTCAGATTGGGCATTTACCTTAGGGGGTGGTCTACCAGACTACATAAGAGCTGCACCTCCAACTCCCAGTCGCCATCACAGCCATGAATGCACTGAATTGCTTTCCTCTTGGCCTTGCCTGGCTGTTCTGTTGGTGTTCATCTCAGCCATCACTGATTCCCTCATGAGGCCAGGGAAGATTGAGGCACTAAAAAAGTATAAGGAAAAAAATTCCAAAGAGAAAGTGAATAGCAGTAAAATTAGGAGAACAAATAGCAGTCATGAGTTATTAGATTTGATGACTGAGCACCCACCAGGTGACCAAAGTGTGAAGGAGTGAGTAGGCGGAAGTAGACATAGTAAGTATGCATGATGCTTTCAAGAAGCAAAGATACAGGGAGATTAGTGTCTTGAGATGGCAGCTGGATTAAAAAAGGAGGTTTTGAAGATTTCAAAGACTTAAGTATTATTCAGAAGATTTATCCTTTGAAATGAGAAGGGCCATAATTCTTAGACACACAGAGAGAAGAGAAAATGGAAAATAATACAAAGAATTTTTATAAGATAGAAGGGAAGTTGAGGGAATTTACATTCATTCATCTTGATATTTTTAAAGTGAAAAATAAGTCGTCTTCTGGGCATAAGGGAATCAGTAGCAAAGTCAGTACCTGAATGCAGTTGCCAGTCAAATAAGATGAATAAATAGGCTGCCAAACAGCTCCAGGGATCCAGTTACAACTAGAAAGCACAAATATGCAGTAAAGATTTTCCTCACCAACACTCAGAAGACAGATCAGACATAAAGAAACCAGACAGTGCACTGAAGACTGATCCAGTGAGGACTGAGGAATCTGAAGGTTCTGGTAAATGTCTTTGTGAACAGTTATAGGCTATGAGTCCACACAAAATGAGCTGAGAGGAGGGATGGAGTCTGAGAACAAGCAAAAAGTTCATGCTGGAGCAAATTCTAGGCTCAGAATGACGAGTAAGTAAAAGAGGAAGAGAGAAAAGAATGAGAACTGTCATCAGAGATAAATGGAGATAAAATGATTGGAGTTATGTAGGTGAAAAGGCCAAGGTGAGAAAAATGCCTCTGTGGGGAAAGAAAAGTCTTTGAAGCTGATGCCAGTAGGGCAAAGGGGAAAGAGGAAGACCAAAAGGCTGATACTGAGGAAGACAGGAAACTATCCCATGAACCCATCACCTAGCTTCACAACAGTTATCGACATTTTGTCAATTTAATAGGGATCTTCAATCCTTACCCTCAATATGAAAGGAATCCTTTGGCAGGGCTGCTAGGGAAAATATTGAAAAGAGGAGCAAATTCAATTGCCCTAAAGTCAACTAGATCGTCAAGAACATATTGTTGATAGAGTCCTGTGAGTTAACACTGACGTTCTTCTAGTTGATACAGCTTAGGAATTATGAGTATGAGTATGGGAACGTGGTGATAGGTCACAGTGATCCAGAAAACGCAGGCTATTATTTTACGTCTTTCTCTCCTTCAGTGTTTCAGGAAATAGGTAAATGCTATCTGGATGACTAATTCAATTTATTTAATAGTATGTTTGTTTTCATATATGTCAAGTTAACTACAGTATGTCATATCAGATAGAAAAGATATGCAAACCAGATTTTATTTTAAGTTCAATATTACTGTCATTTAGAGAGTATGATTGGCAATTCTGAAGCATGAGAAAAACATTCACTAAGGATTTTAAAAATTATTTCTAAATTCATCTGTTATTTATTCCATCTGTTCTCTGGGCTATATATGTATATTTTTAACATAATTGTAGTTTTGTCAATTCTTTGATAGTTTTCTCAAGGAAATACTTAGTGAGTTCAATCAATATACATTCTATTGGTAACAATTGGCCTTTTTTTTTTTTTTAAAGATTTTATTTTTTTTCCTTTTTCTCCCCAAAGCCCCCCAGTACATAGTTGTATATTCTTCATTGTGGGTCCTTCTAGTTGTGGCATGTGGGACGCTGCCTCAGCGTGGTTTGATGAGCAGTGCCATGTCCGCGCCCAGGATTCGAACCAACGAAACACTGGGCCGCCTGCAGCGGAGCGCGCAAACTTAACTCAGCCACGGGGCCAGCACCACAATTGGTCTTCTGTAAAAAACAGTTTTGACTATTATTCACTGAAGAAAGAATCCTTTTCTTGCATCCTTTAAGATTTAGATGAAGGAATCATTATTAAGGAGTTTGACCTATATAATACATTAAAGTTGATACATTTTTGCATCATGTTTGAAATACATTTTGCATTCTGAGTATCTTTGGAGAATATAACGAATTTCCCTCCCCAATTTAAGGAAAAATTAATTCTTAATTAACTTTTAATTATACTTGCTAATGCTTCTGCTTCCATCCATGGCAAAGAAACTGACATCAGACTTACCTCTCTCCATAAACAACTAGGAAACTGAACAAATATATGGAGCAATTACTTGCAGATGGTGAACAAGAGGTAGCCTCAGACTGTGATCCTTGAAAGAAGGGAAACAAAATGAGGTCAGCTTTGTAATATTCTTAGCTTTAAAGTCATTTTTCAAACTATGGTGTAATAAGAAGGAACCCAAGCAAACACGGTGGTCTCACTGAGTTGAAGAAACAGAGAAGGGTTGTGAAGGCTGATGCAGTGGTATTTTTGGGGCCAAAGAAAAAGCTACACATAGAATGGTCTCCAGATACCTGCATAGGTGTCCTCTTGTGTCTTTGGTTGCATATCAAGATGTACATGTATTAGGTGAGACTTCCAATGGGTAACCAAAGGTTAGGTAAAGAACAACTGCCAGGAAGCAGTAAGTTTAAAAATTCTGAGATCCTAGATCTGAGAGAGCTTTGAATTATGGCAAGTTAGAGTGAGAGACCTGGTTGACCACCCAGGACATTCATTGAGATCCCAAACGTGTCACTCCTTAGAAGTAGGACTAAAGTAGCCCTAGAGTGAAAGCTCTTCTAGATACACTCTAAAAGCTTCAAAACAATCCTCCAAAGAATCAGGATGACCTAAAAGTAGCTTACTTGCCTACCAAACTCTTTAAAGGAAGACAAAAATAGACTGTACATTAAACAACATAACATTGTCCACCATTCAATCAAAAATTGAGAGACAGGTAAAGAAACAGGAAAGTATGGTTGTCCATATTCTGGTAAGATGGTAGTCCCTAAATGGTTCTTGAAAGGATTCATTTCTACATCATTAGGAGAACAAGGTTATCAAGAACAGCATAGCCAAGGAAAACAATCACTAGGTAATTTGTCTCTATGCCTTTAGCTCATAATCAGATCCATTTTTTAAAATGAGAAAGTGGTGTCTGAGAAGGAAGACGATGCAGATGGATTCTCACGTACAAACAGGGAGGAGTTGTTCAAACTAGAGGAGAAATTTTGCTAAAAATACTACAATAGGTCAGAAAAAAGACCATGATGTCTCTACAGTGTACATCTGTTTAACATATTACATTTTTTATCTTGACATATTTATTGTTTCTTTTTTGTTTTCCTTTCTTCTGCTTCTTCCCAAATCCCCCCAGTACATAGCTGTAGGTCCTTCTTGTTGTGCTATGTGGGACGCCACCTAAGCATGCCCTGATGAGAGGTGCCATGTCTGTGTCCAGGATCCGAACTGGTGAAACCCCGGGCTGCTGACGTGAAGCATGTGAACTTAATCATTCGGCCACGGGGACAGCCCCTATTGTTTCTTATTTAATTTATTATGGTGCCCAGAACTGGATTCTCTTTTCCTATGATGGCAAGTAGTTTGAAAATGGCCCTGTATTCTCCCCCCCCCCCAAAAAAAAAAATTAAGAGGGAAGAAAGTAAACATAGATTTAAAATTTAGAAAAAAATTTAGAGCAACAAAGGTATAATTAGGATAGGAAAATAAATAAATTATATGCCACCACGATCTCACAAAGGGGGAACTGGATTGTCTTAGGAAAGTAATGCAACTAGCTGTTCCTTGCTCACTGGTAGCCTGAAAATTTCCTGAAGGATCTGTCTAGATCTGACTTTGAGCAACTTGGTTACTGCTGGTTGCATGGTTACTAAGTTATTAAGATTACTAAAGTTACATTGTCTTCCCTTCCAAAATAAATTCACAGAAAAGCTTTATAAAATATACTTTAAAATTATAACCATATCACTGAGCTACAAAGAAAAGGAAGAAAGAAAAGAAGAAAGGAAAGAAGATATAGAGAGAGAAAGAGAAGAAGGGAAGAAAGGATAGAAGGAGGGAGGGAGAGAATAAGAAGAACATTTTTGGCAATAAATTTGAAAACTCAAATGAAATAAATAATTTTAGAGAAGAATATACATTACCAAAACTGATACCTGAAGAGGTTAAAAATTTGTGTTATAGCAGTTAAAGAAATTCAATTAGAAATTTTAAAAATCTACCCACAGATTAAGCACCAGATCCAGAGAGATTTAAATGTTTGCCTTCCAAAATTTTCAAAGAACACATCTTTACCTCAGGTTAGGGTGAGAAGAAGGGGGGAGAAAATAAAAATTCTGTCAAAAAGAGTAAAAAGAAAACTAGGTTAATTATTTAAAAAGTGCTAAAAAAAGACAAAGAAAAATATTAACTATTCAAATTAGAGAAGACATTTTATCCTCAAAGGTGCTACTAAAAGATTACAGCTAATTATTAACAGAAATAACGAAAACCAGAAAACAAAGGGATTACATACTGCCAACCTAGAATTCTATAGCTAGAAAAAAATGTCAAAAAACAAAGGCAAAATAAACACATTTTTATTAGAAATTTAAAAAAATTCATTATCAGTAGACCTGCAATAAAAAAATACTAAAAGCATTTGTCCAACACTTATAGTCACAGAAATGAAGAAAAGTAAAAGAGAGAGCGATGAGAAAAGTAAAAAGGTAGGTAAATATAAACAGCTCTTAACTGGGAAAAAATAAAAACGTGTTTTGTGGGAATTAAAGTACATTTAGATTTAAAATGCATGACAAAAATGACACAAGAGGCACAAAAGGGTGAATTAGTTAAAGTGTTCTAAGGTTCTGAATTTTAAGGAAGTGGTAAAATAATACTAGCTTCTGTCAAAATGAATATGCTTGCTTTAATCTCTAGGAATTGAAAAAGAGCAAATAAACTACATAGAGGGAAAAAAGAAACAATAAAAATACATTTGCTTAATCTAATAACCAGAGATAAAAAAAAAGAAGCAATATAAAGAAGGAGATCAAATAAAATGATAATTTAAACCCAAATATATATGTAATTACATAAGTATACAGGGGTTAAAGGAAAAAGACTAAGAGTATCATCTACGATTTAAAAATACAGTATTAACTCTAAGTTGCTCCAAGAGATAAGTTTGAAATATAAAGACAGAGAAAGGTTGAAAGCAATAGGATGGCAAAAGATATACCAGGCAAACCTAAACATAGAGTCAGACAAAAAAATTTAAAACAAGAACATTACCAGACATTAAAGCGGCATTTTGTAATCACAAATGAGCCACAGATATAATAGTTCTGTCTGTATTCATTCAACAACATAATTTCAAAATACCTCGTGATAGCTTGACTATCTATCAAAGGTTAATGTTTAGGGGAAAACTCTACCAAAATAAAGGTGAAATAGACAGTTCTATAATCTTAATAGCTGATAGAGCAAGCAGTAAAAAAGTTAATAAGGATCCTGAAGACTTGAGCAACACAATTAATAAAACTGATCTAATCAGTATATGTAGATCATTGCACCCAAGTGAACAATACAAAATCTTTGAAGTGCAGATGGAATATTTACAAAAATAGATTATATGCTACCCCATAAAACAAATCTCAACAAATTGTGAAGGATTTAAGTAATTTCAGGGTATTTTTTATGACCATAATGGTCAAGACAAAAATAAATCAAAAAAGCTTGAAATAAATCACATGAAGATAACTAGAAAATCCCCCACTGCTTGAAAACTAAGCAGCACACTTGTAAATATCCATAAATCAAGAACAAAACTGTTGGTTTGCAAACTGGCCCCCCCAACACAGAAGGCAGGAGAGACCTAAGAAAGAGGCAGACGACTCTAGATTGGTAGGTGGCAAGGGAACTTACTTAGGAGGCTTGCCTTGGGGGGCCGCAAGGCAACTGGATCCTGGCACATGCTCGCCAGAATCCTCAAGTTTATGTAGAGGTTTTAACAGGGTTCAGTCTTGTATACCATCCAGATGGTCTCAACAATACCTTACTCTCTCAAGGCTGCATCCTTGAAAATGGCCCTTACTATGGGAACAGTGGGTAGAATGTACATTTCAAGGACAGGGGAGGAGATGAGGAGCCTCGAATTGCTTGGGTTCAGTTCATGGATCAACTGGTGGTCATGTCCTCTTGAAGATCTCCTCCAACAAAGCATAAAAGATATAAGAGCAGATTTTAAACTAAATGATAGTGAAGATACGACATCAAAATTTAAAGCTTGTAAGATGCAACTAAAATAGTACTCAAAGGAAAATTTATAATCTTCAAAAGACGTGGTAGAAAAGAAAAGGCTAAAAAAATCAACAATCTGATCTTTCAATTCAGGAAGCTAAATAAAATAAAGCAAATCAACCTCAAAGAAAATAGAAGGAATAGTAAAGATAAGTTCAAAAGTCAATGAATTTTAAAATTTGGATGAAATGAACAATTTCCTTGAAAAAGAGAGCTGATTGAAACTGGGGAAAAAAGAGACATTCTAAATAGGTTGATGTCCATTAAAACAATTGGATTCATTATTGAAGCTTTCTCACGCAAAGAATCCCCATCTGGATGGATTCACTGGTGAATTATTTCAAATATTAAAGAACAAACACTCATACAAATACTTTCAGAGAAGAGAAATAGAAAATGCTTTCAAATTCGTTTCCTGAGGTCAGCCTAACCTTGAGATCAACATTTGACAAGAACATTACAAGAATGGAAAATTACAGACCATATTCTCTAATGAGCCTAGATGCAAAAATCCCAAACAAAATGTTAGAAAATCCCACCCAAAAACACATAAAAAGAGTAAACCATCACAACTAAATGGAATTTCAGGTAAGCAAAGGTGGTTTAACATTTAATACATTAAAAAATGTATCAGTATAATTTACCATATTAATAGCAGAAAGTAGAGACCTTATATAATTATCTGTCAATGGGGCAAAAAAAGCATTTGACATAAATTCAATAGTCATTTATTTTCTTTAAAAATTATAAGCAAATTAGCAAGAAAAGAGAACTTCCTTAATCTGATACGTTTTCTTTAACAGTCTAATATTCTACATCATGAACACTTTCTCCCTGAAGTGGGCAATAAGCCAGGATACCCACTGACACTATTTTTATGCAAGATTGGTTGAAGCTTCCAAATAAGGCAGTGAGGTAAGAAGATGAAATCAAAGGTTTAAAGATTAGAAATGGAAATGGAAAACTGCCATTATTCACAGAAAATAGGACTGTGCATATAGAAAATTCAATTAATTAATTACGAAAATACACCAACAATTAGAATCTTTCAGCGAATTTATATAGGTTTGAAGAATATCCTCCAGGAATATTTTCATTTCTGCACAGTCTGGGCTTTCTGAGCAAGGAAGCAAGTCTGCATAGCAAAGGCCTTGGAAGCAAGAGATAATGTATGGTTCTGGAGAGATTTAGAAATTTATCTCTCTGGAGCCATTTGCTTACATTCCTGAACAAACCTAATCTCACTCTCCTGAGGGGAGAAGGGGCAGGTTCGTAACAGCCTTTTATAAGATTAGGAGCTTCTAACACTCAGTGCTACTCAGCTGTGACGCAGAACTGTGTGGGCAGCATTCCCCTGTGCCCAGCCTGCATCACACCCATGCAGAACTCAGGTAATGGGGATAAGGGAACTGACGTCAATGTTGTGCTGTTACTAATAAATCACCCACATCCAGTTTGATTTGTTTTCTTACTGACGAAGTTTGTGAAAATGTGGCAAGCAAATCTTAGGAAATGCTTGACCATTTGACTTAATACATAATAGCAAACACGTGAAAAAGAAATTTTACAAATCATAGTATTTATAGTGGCACAAAAATATATCAAATGCCTAGGATTATCTCTAACAAAAATGTAAAAGACCTCCACACTGAAATATATGAATAATGCTAAGAAATTAAAGCTCTAAATAAATGGAGAGATTTATCATGTTCATGTTTCATAAGCTTTAGCACTGTGAATTTGTCAATAATCTCAAAATTAATCTATAGATTCAATGCATTTCCAAAGAAAAGCCCAAAAAGTTATGCAAATTAATAGGCTTCTAAAATTCTATATTTCATATACATTCTCAAATGTATATGAAACACAAAGAACCTAAAATATGAAGGCAGTTTTGAAGAAGACGAAAACGAAGGGATTTATATTCAAAGATAACAAAAACAATTATGAGAATCTATAAATAGACCAAGGGACTAGAATATAGTCAATAAGTAGCCCACACACATTCAGTCACATGAGTTCTGAAGATGACACTGAAGTGCAAGAAGAAAGAATGATCTTTCAAAAAATTGTACTGGGTCAGTTAATCTATATTAAAATATGAATTTAGAAGCCTATCTCTTATCTTACACAAAAAAATAATTTCAGATGAATTGCAGATCTAAAGGAGAAAAATAAGCAAAAGGTTCTTAAGAAAACATAGAAGAATACATATTCATGATCTATGAGTAATCAAAGATTTCCTAAAATATGACACAAAAGGCATTAATCCTAGCAAAAGAAATGAAAAAATTTGACTACAATGAAATTAAATACTTCTATTTATCAAAATATCCATTAGTATAATGAAGACACACACAGAAAAAATGGAAAAAGATATTTGAGCTAGGTAGATGGATGGATGGATAGATAGATGACAGACAGACAGATTCAACAAAGGACTGACATCAAGAATATATAAAGTACTTTTACAAAACAAAAGGATATAGGGAGATAGAAAGGGGGAGAGGAGAGAGAAGAATTTCACAAAAGAAGATATCCAAATATCTAAAAAACATGTTAAAAGATATACTTCATATTCATCATCAGGGGAGCATAAATTAATAACTACAATGTGATATCATTATAAACTCATTAGAATGGCTAAAATGGACTAAGCATTGGCAAATGTACACCAAGTATTGACAAATATGTGGAGTAACTGGTCCTTTCATGCCTGTGGGCAGGAGCATAAGTGTTCTAATCACTTGGGAATCAGTTGGCAGTATCTTCTAAAGCTGAACATCAACGTACCCAACAATTGCACCTCTAAGTAAATACCCAACAGAAATAGTATGCAAGTTTGCCAAAAGACAAGTTCAAGAATATTCTCAGCAACACTATTTGTAATAGCCAAAAACTGGAAACAATTTGAATGTCCACAAATTATAGACTAGATAGACATTTTGGTATCGTAATAGAATAAATACAAGGTAACAACAAAAATAAATAAACTTCAACTACTAGCAAATATGTGGATAAATCTCACACATACAGAATTGAGCAAGAGCAGCTAGACACAAAAATAATATAATGTATAATTATGTTTATATAAAGTCTAAAAGTAAGGAAAATTAATCTCTGGTATTAAAAGTCAGTATAATACCTTTGGTGGGGGAGGTGACTGGAAGTGGATAAGAGGGGGCTTCTGGGTGTTGGTAATACTCTGTTCCTTGATCTGAGGAATTGAGAAAATTTCTCAAGCAATATGTTTGTATATTTACATATTTCTCTGTATGTTCTACTTCAATAAGAAGAAAAAAAGAAAAGAATCATATTTCCTAGTACTCTCTACCAAAAAGATGTAGAAACAATAATCAAATGACAGCAATCCCTCTAGTGCCCAAATTGTGGTCTCAAATTGTCAATTTCAACTAAAAGGATCCAGAACTTCTTGGAGAAATGTCTGATTTCAAGTCTGGGACAGAAATGTCCAAGATGAAACTGGAACATCTTATCATAACAGATATCCAGGAAGCTGTAGATGACAACTAGGGTTCTATCCAAATGACTCAGGAGCCATCATGATTGTCCAAAGACAGAGCCAGGGCCAATTACATAATTTTCATGGCAAAATGAAAATTGTAGGGCCCCTGTTCAAAACACAGGAAAAAAATCGGCATTAAAGATACTAAAATATAAAGCCTCTTTCTTTCTTCTACACTCTCTCTCGACTTATGTTTTCATTTGCTGTTTAATGTCATTCAAAGTAACAAAAAATTAAAATTTAAAATTATTAGCATAGATTTTGCCATTCATCTTTATATTGTACAATTCCAGTTTTAAATGCAGATATAAAAGCATTTTACTCATATGCAGAATCACTTGCCCTCTTTATACATAAGAAGCAAGTTCTTATTTCAATAAAGCGTGGCTCTCAGGGCCGTCAGTGGCTCATTTAGTCATAGGCTCCACACATTTACTTTGTATTTGCTTTGAGTCTCACTGAACTCCCACATGTCATAGGTCTACTATAGTGCTCATGGCCCTGTCAACACTGTAAGCAAATGGGGCTACAGGGAAGAGTGGGCACATACATTGCACATATCTCCTCTGCTCAGGTGCATGCTCCATTGTCCCATCGGACCTCACTGAGAAAACACAAGTTCAAAGATAAAATTATTAAGAATTTAAAGATACAACAGCAGAACATTAAACAAATCACGAGGCCTATAATGGGTTGAATAGTGGCCCCCCAAAAACATACGCCACATTCTGACCCCTAGAACCAGTGAATGTGGACTTATTTGGAAAAAGGGTCTTTGCAAAGGTAATTAAGTTAAGGATCTTGGGATGAGATCATCCTGGATTATCCCAGTGGGCTCTAAATCCAATGATAAGTGTCTTTATAAGAGACACACAGAGAGAAAAAGAGTATACCATGTGAAGACAGAAGTAGATATTGAAGATATGTGATCACAAGTCAAGATACACCAGAGCCACCAGAAGCTGGAAAAGACAAGGAAGGTTCTCCTTTAGAGACTTTGGAGGGAGCACAGCTCTACCAACACCTTGATTTTGGACTTCTGGCCTCCAAAACTGTCAGAAAATAAATTTCTGTTGTTGTAAGACATTCCGTGTGTAGTAATTTGTTATGGTAGTCACAGGAAACTAACACAGGGACCCCCTCAGTGTGGAGTCCTGTGGGACTGCACAAGTCGTGCACTGATGAAGCCAGCCCTGAACGGAGGAGCCAGTATGATTGTTCAAAGATGAGACAAATTAGACTCCAATGATGAAAAGAAATTGGAATAGATTGACACATCAAATACGTTTGAAACAATAAGTTAAAAATGATACTGAAGATCACCTTTGGGGGCCAGCCTGGTGGCGTGGTGGGTAAGTTTGTGCATGCCACTTTTGTGGCCCAAGATTCACAGGTTCAGATCCTGGGCACAGACCCACACACCACTCATCAAGCCATGTTGTGGTGGCATCTCACATACAAAACAGAGGACGACTGGCACAGATGTTATCTCAGAGCTAATCTTCCTCACCAAAAACAAAAAGATCACTTTTGGAAGATGCTAGATAACTAACCCATTGTTTTAGAAACGGATGGAGGAGGAAAAAATCAAGAATTCATCTTGCCTTTTCTGTACAAACTGTATTTCAGAGTAATCAAACAGTTGATAAAGGAAAGCTCTTCCTTATGGATGCGTTCCAGCTAGTACATGAAAAAGGAACCACAGAATCAGAATATAGTCATTTTTCACCTTCTATTGAATTAATGGATCTGGACAACAATCATCAAAGCTCCTAAGGTGGCATGGGAGATATAACTATACATTCTGTGTTTCTTGATTAAAGTGTATAATACTATCTTTTACAGAGTCGTGCAACTGAAAAAAAATCAAACTTGAATCTGATCAATCATCTAGTGCTAACTAGCAATTTATAGGAAATACAAGGGCAAGGGCAAGAGAAACATGTTAAAGGATACCTTGAAAATGCAATCAGGAATTATCAGACTGTGTTTTCGTGAGAAATTCAACAGTCCACACAATATGTTGGCTTGTATTTTTTTAATAAATAAATTACAAGGGAAACAAAAGAGAGAGAGAGAGAAGACCTATAGATTAAAAGAGACTTGAGACACATGAAAAAATAAAAGTTTATGGTTTCGATTTTCATTTTTGATTCAAATAATAAACTGTTTTCTTAAAAATCCCAGTAGATTTTGACATGGAATTTACTTCATAAATTGATCTTAACAATTCATAGAAAAAAAAGCAAAGGTTTAGGACAATTTTGAAGACCAACAACAAAACGTGGGGAATTTTTCTCCCATATATAAAGAAATCATAAAACTGTCACAATTAAAATAGTGGATATTGACAGAAATGATAGTCTAAATATTCAACAAGTAAGTACTGCAAGGACAAGAATTAGACAGAAGGGCTTTAGCACTGATCCCAGAAGCTCCTGGGTGTGCCTGATATTAACCCTTTAATTTCTAGATCATCAGTGGGTTTGAGTAGGCAAGTAGGATGGTGGGGGAAAAGTTATATCAGATCCCTACCTCACCCCACACATAAAATTAAAGTCTAAACGTTTTAAGAAACTAAATTTTAAAAAGCAGAACTTCAGAACTTTTACAGGAAATACAGAAAATATATTTTACCTCAAAGTAGGAAAGGATTCCAAAATAAGAAGCAAGAAGAAAAACCTATAAAGGAGAAGACAATTTTGGTTGTGGTGAAGTTTAAACTTCTACACAAATTGATCCCATTCATAAAAATTTTTAAAGGCCCAAAGATATGGAAAAAATATTTACTATCACACAGATATATACATGTTTAAAGACAAGAGATCCATTAGAGAAATGGGGAAAAAAATGGGCAAAGATTATGAACAAGAAAGGAAAGCCAAATTGTCAAAAAGCATACAAAAAGATTCCCAGGCTTTTGTAATCCAGTAAATGCAAATTAAAACAATAATAAAATACCATGTCATAAACATAAAATAAGCAAAATTTTGTCAAAGTCAAAGATTTTTAGGTTGAGCTATATAAAATTGCCATTTTTGTAGGTCAAAAGTGATTAGATATTGGCAATTTCTCATGGTTCGGACAATATATACCCTATAATCTAATATTTCCCCTCCTGTGTACAACCCTGGTCAGTTAGGGTTCTGTGAGGAAACCAAGTCACATAGAAAATAAATTGAGTAACTATTAATTCTCCAAGTCTCTAGCTAGTTCCATTCTACATTCATAGGAAACTTAATTTGTTACATATAATGAATGCTATAGAGCAGGAGGGCTTACTTCTCTCCCAGAAGCCTAGCTGTGAAGGGATGAAGGGAAACTCTTTCACATGTACACAAGAAGACATGTATTAGGATATTCAATGAGCTTTCTTCTTAACAGCCAAAAAAATTTCCAAAAGGAAATATATATTTATGAACATATATTCATATGATGAATAAATCAGTAGTATATCCACACGATGGAATGAATGAACCAGTTATATACGTGCCCAAATAGGTAAATTTCAGTCATGTAATAGTAAGTGAAAAAGCAAGTTACAAAAACGTACAGAGAACATACTGTTTTATGCAAATTTTAATAACCTACAAAATAATTGTATACATTGTTTTTAGATGTATATATATATAATAAAAGTATAAAAAATAATGAATAGGAAGAATAAATTCAAATGTTAGTATAATCCTTACCTCTGGGAAGAGAGGCATGGAAAGAGATTTCAACAATAATTGTAAAATGCTACTGTGTTATGACTTTATCTGTAAAAAAGATTTGCACTTTGTTAATTTACGTTAAATCTAGGTGTTACATACATGGAGGTTTGTGTTATTATTTTCTGTATTCTTCTGTCTATTTAAAACTTTCTGTAGTGTTTTGAAAATTAAGAAAAAGAATTTGTAGTGTGATTAAAGATAAGAGCAATTGCTCTCACATATTTAGTGCTTACCACGTGCCCGACACTGTGTGAAGCACTTTACGTGGGTTCTTTCATTTAATCTTCACCACAAACCTATGAGAGATGCATCACAATCTCCTTCTCACAGACGACAAAGACCAAAGGCCTTGACCAAATTTCTAGTTGGTTAGAGTCAGAGCAGTCCCAACTACAAATTCTCCATGGTGACAAAAAATTGAATTTCATGAAATTATTTTAAATTTTCTGAATTCATCCATTTAGTCATGCATTCTCCCAATCATTTATTCTTACTCATGTCCAAGCTCCATCCCTTACAACTTGTGTAAGCTTGCACAAGTTATCCAAATTCTTTTTAACTTGGTTACCCCATCTGTAAACAGAAAAAATAATAGTACTTTCCTTTTGGGTTGTTAGCAGGATTAAACCCATGTAAAATATTTAGAGCAGTACGCAGAACAAGCACTCAATACATCTTGGTATTTACTCATTCATACATCCACTTGCAATTAACTATTTTACCATGTGCCAGCTGTAAGAGTTGGCCCTGAGGGTGCAGAGATGAGGAATGAAGCAGGATCTGTGACCTCAAGGCATTTCTAATCTAGTGGGTAAGATGTTCATAGGGAGATGTAAGGGCAATGAAGTATTGCAGGGGTGAGACTCAAGCTAAGTAAGGCACAGAGGGACACAAAGGTGGATCATGTCACATGTGGAGGGACAAGACGGGTATGAGGAGGTGTTCCACCACAGGCCTGCCTGGGGTAGGATGGCAGAATATCGTACCCAGAGACTGAAGAAACGACCCAGAGACTGCGAATGAGACATATAGGTTTATTGGGTCCTGCATACGGGATCATGTCCAGTGGCGGCCGGCTGGACAGAAGTGTGCACCCGAAACCATCCCCCAAGAGAAGCTTGTTTAAGTAGGCAGAGGAACCAAGGCTGCACGCTTGCCAAAGGGCCATCCTTGGTACGACCAGCACTCCCAGGAACAGTAGCTCACATGGAGGGGCTTTGTATCCCTGTAAGATGTGATGTTCTTCTCGTGGGATAAGGGAGGATCCAGGCTGGCCAGGCCCAGATTGTTACAAGTCCCGGTAGCTAGGCAACCTGCCCAGCAGGGAGCCAGAAGGACACATGATTGTAATGGGCCTGGAGGTTTCTGCTGAGCAAGAAAGGCCCAAGCCCTACAGGGGGGCAAGAATATTTTAAAAAAAATAGAGTCGATGTTTGAGTTGAGTCTGGGAAAATTCATCTGTTTTAACCCAGCAGAAAGGATGGGGGTCCTAGATAGGAGGAATGGAAGGAAAAGAACATTCAAGCAGAAGAAAGAGCGTAAGCCAAAATAGGCAGCTGCAGCATGATCTGGCCTGCTTGGTGAATTTGCAGTGTCCGGGGAGAGAGGGGAGATGCTAGTATCAGGGAAAGTGTTGGAAAGGCCCTTAGGGACCAGAGTATGGAGTACCTGGTATGCCCCACTAGGTGTGGGATTTTTATCCTAAAGGCAATGGGAAGATACTGAAGGATTTTAAACACTGTGAAGAGATTGTCATTAGGATAAACTGCTATGGCAGCTGAGATTCTGCACGTACATATTTTTGTGATCATTTGATTCACATTTTCCTCCCCTACTAAATTATAAAGTCCATTAGGGAACTGATCATCAATCTCGCTCAACATGATGAAAAAACAACACAGTTGATGGTAGGATCTCAAAAATATTTATTGAATAAATGGAGGAAGTGAGATCAGAAGCAGAAGGCAACTGAAATAGTCCAGGGGGGGAAGATTATTAGGATCTTTAAATCATGGCAGTGGCAGCAGAGTTGGGGCTGGAGATGAGAGATGCCAGGGAGTGTATAAAGCAAAGCTCTTAGGCATACACAGGACTTGGAAAATATGGGAGCGGCGTCAGTCTCAGGTGATTCTATCTTGGGTGACTTGATGAATAGTGGTTGCTATTGACTGAGCCTGGGAAAAACCAACGGGAATGCAGGATTGTATACTTGGGAAATAGATCTCTGCATTATGACGGGGGGAGAAGGAAGACTATCAGATTTGGTTATTTTCTTTCTTTTTTTACAGCCTTCTAAAGAAATCAAAAATATGAGGAGACATTTGAGTATGGATCATTGTTCCCTCTGGATTTGTTGATTCTGGACTCCGACTGACACTGTGTACAGCGGAGCAGAACCCTGCCTGGTCTTTTTGCTCCATTTTCTTACCTTCCAGTGCTATATCAATGCTCCGCTGCTATTCATAGGGTTTTCATGGCCAATTTTTTGGAAGTGGGTGGCTAGGTTCTTCTTTCTAGTCTGTCTAGTCTGGAAGCTCCTCTGAAACCTGTCCACCATGGGTGACTCTGCTGGTATTTGAAATACCGATGGCACAGCTTTCAGCATCACAGCAACATGGAACCACCACAGTGTGACAACCGACAGATGGGTGATGTGGTTCCCTGACTGGGAAAGGAACCCGTGTCTCGGCAGGCACCGAATCTTAAGCACTAGCCCACCACGGATATAAGGTTCTTATACACATATTTTAAAAGACTAATGCCAAAATGATGAGCAATATTTGAAGTAAAAGAAATATCATGGTAATAGGAAAGGAATAGAAGTAATTTAAAAAATGCTAAGACAAATATTTGAAAAATCTTGACATAATGGGGGGAAATTAAGGAGAAATGAATTATAAACGTGAGATGAAGTTTGTGTGAAACATCATACTGAAGAAAGAGGGAAGAATCTACTTAACAGTACTTTAAACTAAAAATGGTGACCAGGCATTGCTTTCAGTTAATTGGTGCTGTCAAACTTTCAGTGGGAGCCGTTTTCCAGGACTTTTTAGTTAATAGAGGTCTGAATCCCAATTAGGGGGTCCTCTGCTCAGAGAACCCAAGAGTTGTCATATTGAGAGCGGAAGGCCTTGGACTGTCACATTAAGGGAGCCCTAGTCCCACTAGATTTTAAGCAACTTTCAAAATTGAAGCCTAGGGGCCGTCTCTGGAATTCTGCTTACCAATAGCTGCTCAATTAAGAGACTCATTCCCTCTTTCAACTACAAGGACCAATAAGATGTACCAAGTGTTGCCCATATCAGCATTTTCTTTTCACATTTTCCGCTAATTTTTTAAAAGCTTTTGGTCAAGGTTTATGTTCTCTCACTTTATTTTCAAGAATTTATACACATCTGCCTTCTCTATAAAGGCTGCTCTAATCTTATGAAAGAAAAATTATTACATTTTTCTCCTGCACAACTCTAACTCCATCCCTGCCCACCTCCCAAACAATGGGCATTCAATTCTTCATAAATTGCAGAATGAATACTGATTGGTGCAGTTCTTTTTACTGCGGGAACAACGCCCTGTGTTACGATCCATGCCTGTTTTAGGTTATATGTTGTGAAATGGCACCTGGCCATGCGTTCTAGGGGAGGATATGGGATAAAGATGATGTGTTTAGTGAGGAGAGTAAAATTGATGTCTTTTTCTCACCCTGTGAGTCACAGCAGCTTATAAATGGGGTGACTTCTGGACAACTGTATGCCTGTGCCCATTTTTACTTTGAATACGATCGGAATAAGCCAGGTTCCACTCGTATCATGGTCACTTCCTGAGATCATTTGCTTAACGCACTAATGGATTTTAGGATCTTATTTAAATGGTGGCCAGTACAGTGAGAAGAGTATATCTTAATAATTCTCAAGGATCTGCACAGACTATGTTGATAAGGAATTTATTGCACAGAATAGTACTTCTCCAAAATGTCCCGTGAAGCTATGTGAGCAGCCTGGAGCAGCCATGTGAGCACACTGGACTCTGAGCACTCAGAATGGAAGTTCCAGCAGATAACTGGCTCGTACATTCCTGACCAGAAGGAGGAGACATGCAGGTCTGGACATTCTCTCTAGACACAGACATAGAAGTTTAGCAAAATAAGCTCAATAACAGCTGATAGAGGAGGCATGGAGCTGTTAAACACAAAGCATGACAACATGGGCCCCACAGGACCCCAAATGAAACAGCTAAAATCCAGACAGCCTTTCCCTGTGACATTAAGAACATTTCATGAAATGGCAGGATATGAAGTGTGAAGAGCAAAGAGTAGCAGGACCTTTTCTTCTTCCCTAGTACTTGGAAGGAGAATTGAAAAGATGAGTCATTCAACGGGCAGCAACTCTGTCATTTGTGTTTCCTGTTGGTTGGGCACACACCTGGGATTTTCAGTATAGTCACGCTAACAAAGCACTTGGCACCAGACAAGCCTGGCCCTGCCTCTGCAGCCATAGACCCTGGGGGTGCACAGCTCAAGACACGAAAATATCACAAAGCAAAGCCCCTGCACCATTCGTCCCCACTTCTTACATGGATTAATTACGCCTTTGTACATCTTATACGCAGATTGAGGGTCATTGGTTGTATTAGTCAGGGTTCTTCAGAGAAGCAGAACCAACAGGATGTGTACGTATAGAGAGAAATAAATTTTTTTTAAGAAATCGGCTCACTTGACTGTGGAGGTGCAAGTCCGGAGTCTGCAGGGTAGGTCACCAGGCTGGAGACCCAAGACAATGTCGCAGTCCGAGTCAAAGGCCATCTGCTGGCAGAATTCTTTCTTGCTCAGGGAAGGTCAATCTTTGTATTATTAAGATCTTCAACTGATTGGATGAGGCCCACCCACAGTATGCAGGTAGTCTGCTTTACTCAAAGTCTACCAATTTAAATGTTAATCTTACCCATAAAACAACTTGACAGAAACATCCAGAATAATGTTTGACCAAACATGGGCACTGTGGTCCAGCCAAGTTGACACATAAAATTAACCATCATGTCAGTTACATTGGTTATGTTGTTTGATTTTTTTAATTCATTTGTTTGTTTGTTTGTTTGTCCTGAATCAACTCAGACAATTACTCACATTTTTCAATAGAAATCACCTGAAACGAGTGAGAGGGGAGATCTCAGAGAAAAATCCAGGGAAGTCATTCCTTAAGTTCTAACTTTGTGCCCAGCCCTCTGCTGGGTGCTTCCTATACCTCCTCCTACTCAAACACACACCCACCTTATCAGCTGGGTGTCAGCTTCCCCATTTTTCAGACCCAAAACCTAGGACTCAGGTAGGTTAAGTGGTCTTCCCAAGGTCACCTGCTAGTGAGTAGGGACACAGGAAAATTACCTCAAGTCTCACTGACTCCATTGTCCCGTTATACCCCCAATATGGTACATTGTCGACAATGGTATACAGAAAAGCCAGACTGTATATGTGCAGCTGGGATATTTTTACACTGTCATATTGCCTCTTGAGCTGTCTGTGCTACCGTGAGGACAGCAAACATGTTTACTAGACCCAAGCCTCATCATCAAGACATTACATGGCAAATGATGACAAAGTTAGTGATACATGACTGAGAAATCATGATTCTCATCTGTGCTCTCATCTGTGACCAGGGTAGTTACTTATTCATTCATTTTATTATCTCTCTGCTTGTTCCAGATGTCACAAGAAGGTGGCCTGAGGGCCAAATTTGATTTGCAGACAAGTTTTATTTGAACACTCCCCCTCAATCCTGCACTGTGTTTGAAATGTTTTTAGTTGCCAACATTTAAAAAATTGAGTTTTCACATCTAAGAAAATTAATTTTCTGCTTTCCTTGAAAATTCAGCAGATTTGGCAACATTAGGTCTCAGTTCCCACATGGCAAAGGGAAGCAGTAGGTGCATGCACTTTTCAACAGAGTTTGGCTCTGTTTCATCACAGGGCCAACCCAGCCCACTTTGCTCATTTATAGCTCCTTCCTGCATATCCCCTGTGCTCTGTAGAGTATTTATACTCCACTTTTGGAAAAAAATGTGTGGAGGTGGTTCTGAGACTGAGGCAAGATAAACAAGTTTCTTCACAATTCAGAATGTCAGTGTATCCAACAGGACCAAGAAATTTTGTTTTTGTTTTTCCTACTAAGGAAGATTCACCCTGAGCTAACATGCATGTCAATCTTCCTCTATCTTTTAGTATGTGGGCTGCCAGCACTGTATGGCCACTAACAGAGTGGTGTAGGTCCTCTCCTGGGAACTGAACCCAGGCCGTGGAAGCAAAGCACACTGAACTTAACCACTAGGCCACTGGGGCAACCCCCCAAGAAATTATTTTGACTCCTTTCTTTTTAGGACATTCTGAGAAACCATGAACCTTAGGAATTGGGACGAAAGGTGAAACCTCTTGCCCCTACTCTGTAACCTGAATAACATCATACAGCCCTTACTTGAATACCTCAGGGAAACCTGGTTTTTGTTGAACAGTTACAATTCTTAGGAAATTTTTCATTAAATTGAGTCCAAATATGGGCCCCGCAAATATGGCTATAAAATCTGCCATCTGTTGGTTCCACCTTCTGTTCATTCCTTGGGGAAACTCTACACCTGAAAACTCATCAAATATTTGGGGACCACTCTCCTATCTCCTCTAAGCCTTAAGTAGCTGATGTTTCCTACGAGAAGCCGCTGTCTTTTCCACGGTGGGATGTACATGTTTTCAAAACTGTGCGACATGGGAAGCGATGTAGAATTCTATCACAAGGGATGGATGACGCCTAAAGAGCTTCTCTTTTTCTACTATTGTATCTTAAGAACATGAAAGTTTTGACAATGAAAGATAATCTTCCAAGCTCACAGAACTGCGTTCCCTGCGGAGTTTGTGCGCTAGGATGCCTTACCAGGCAGAAACTGTCCTAACCTCTGAACTCCATAAATGTTCCATAAGTCTTCAATTTCACAGCCTGTTTAGGATATTTCAGCCTTGTTGATAACTATATGTTCACAGAACACAAACTCATTTCAAAATTAATCAAAGATGACAAATTCTAAATTGTCTCTAACTTTCCAGAAATGAATTCCAAGAGCATATGCGTTTGTGCTAAATATCTATTTGTGATAGTCATACCCAAACAACTATTACCACGTTATGATACTTGCCAGACAAACTAAGAGCACAAAAAGCATCCCAGGTCAGGTTAGGACAGGTGAAAATGTCTATGGGCAGGAGGTGCAGGTTAGAGAGGCTAGAGGGGCAAGGAGATAGCTCCTCTTCTTTCATGCATGTAATTTCACATATGATAAATATGAGTCTTGTTTTTCATACAGAGTTACTATTTATGTACCCTTTAGGAAGTTAAAAATCTATGGAAAAAAAGGTAGTGATCCTTTCAAAGAAAACTTGTGCACAATAGAAATCAGTGTTAGAACAATTCGTGAGAGCTCTAATTATATAAAAATTTCAGGATTTTGATGAAAGGAGAAGAGTTTAGAATCAATTAATAAAAGCTTCTTTCTACTTAGGAAGAAAACATCAGAGGGAAGTCTCTCTGGTAAAAGTTGAGTGACCATATCTTTCCTTTTCAATAAGATTGTCTTCTGAGTATTGCTCAAAATAAATCTCAAAGGCAATTTAAGGATGAAAAAAGTAGAATCCATCTGATTTAAGCAGAAGAGTTAAGGCACTAAGGTTCCTGAATTAAGTATATTGTAGTTCCTGAACCAAAGTGCTGGCTTCTAGGATCTCTAAAAAACAGAGAAAACAAGTCAGGCTATATAACTTTCATTTTCTGATAGCAAATTCCAGGCATCAAATTTTAGCAGGAAGGTACTGGCCCTCTCTGAGGTTCAGAGAAGTCAAGCACATACCTAAGGTCACAGAGTCAGTGAATGGCAGAGCCAGGATTTAATGTCAGCATCATCTGACTCCAACTAACTCTGATCTTTAGCTGTTTTCACAGTTGCATAGAATGGATAACACTCAATTCTAAGACTTATTTGTACCATCATGGAAACAGTCTCTCTCTTTCATGCGTGCTGGCATAATATGAGTCTCAAATTCCAGGGTCCACCAAGTAAGCCTAAGAATAAGGGAAGTGTAAGAAAAACGAGCCGGAGCAGCTGGGCAAGTCTAGGGAGCCCCACTCACCCAGGTTTCTGTGCAACAGGAGTTATGCAACACAGTCGTCTTGACCCAGAAGAGGATCCTGATGACATCACTTACGTGCTGAATCCAGGCCCTCCAAGTTCTAATCTTGGCCCTAGTCAATTATGGGAGCCGATAAGTTTTATTTTTTGCTTAAGCTAGGTCATAAAGTATATGGAATTTATACATTTACTTTATAAGGCTCTCATAAACACCAAATACGGTAATGGATATAAGGTGTTCAGCACGTGATGAAGGGGTAATGGACACAGTTTACTGTTAGCGCTCTTCCTCTCCTGATTGTTTTTACTACATTAAATCGCCACATAAGTTGGACATTACTCCTTAAATAGTTATTAGTAATTAGTAATTCCAGTCAATGTGATTAAGTCAGTTAATTGCCCTTTCTTTTCTCTGGTAGTGTGGTAGTCTGGTAGCTCTTCAACTACTTCTGCCCTGTTATGCTCAAAAGAAGGAAAGGAGAGAGAAAGAGTGAGAGAGAGAGGAAGGGAGGGAGGGAAGTAGGGAGGAAGGGGAAAAAAAACAAACAGGACAATTTTCAAACAGAAATCCTCTAGCCACATGAACAATTTCTGTCTCCTATCTGCCTGCTTGCCTATGTTGGACGCATGGACTACATAGGACGCAAGGACTTCTAAAAGGAAATATGCATTTCCCTTTATTAATCTGTATTTTTTGGCCGAAAATAACAAAAAAATATTCAAAGAATTTTAATGTTTTTTTTAAAAAAGGTGATTTACTGTATGACAGAACCAAAGCGTGGAAAAGGATGAATAATGTCCCCAGATTTGGTGGGAGTGGAGTGTCCAGGAACATTGGACTTAAGGCAAAGCATACTTTCTCTCTGGTTTGCACCCACTCCCCCGCTCATCAACTCCGCTTCTACTCACTTCTCATCTTGGCTTTTGTCTTTATTGACTCCATTCTCTCAGCTAAAATCCACATTCTGAGGGATCCGGCAGCTTTGAAATCATATCTTTGTAGCTCGGGGTCCAAAGGGAAGCAGAGAATTCTCTCTCCCAACTTCAGCAAGGAGCACTGATTTTTTGAGCTTGGTTCACAGGCCCACCCACTAGGCCAGAGAGGTTAGTGTGTGTGATTGCTAATCCTTAGAAAATCAATTTGGGTGCAGGAGGACCAGTTCCTCAGAGGAAGTAGATGGTGTTAATAAAGGAGAAAGAAGAGATGCTTTATGGAAACAAACAACAATTGTTTGCTTCATCTACTTCCTTCTCTTTGAGCCTGGAGCAAGCCTTAGGGTGGCCAGCACCATGATCTCTCTCTCTTCAATGGGCCCCACCATGGTCCAAGTCAAAATTGTCTTCTAAGCATTATGCAAAGATGAGAAAGACCCCCTAAAATCTCAAGCCCCCAAATCCATAGGACAGATCCCCCCAAAACTAAAATGATGCATTTTTATTCCTTCTCTTGCCCAATTTTACTTCCTGGAGGTTCCAGGAAATGAAATTGTTGATCAAGAAGAGTGTCTGCCAAACCCTTATCCCAATATGGAAAATCATTCCATCGCATACCAATCTCACTAGTCTATATCATCCAACTGCTGTGTGTGTGTGTTTGTTTTCATCTCTCTGAGATTTGGCCCTGTACTTTCCCCCTGTGCATCTAAGGCTCTCCCCGGAGGAAACTGAGGTGCGGAGGGTACCCAAGGAAGCCCAACTGAGCGGCTTTAGGTCATGATGGTGTCTGTTAGGACAAAGCACTACTATTCTTTACTGCCGTTGTCAGCTCACTTGAACCGTTCGCGTAGTGACAAGCAAGGGAAAAATGCCGTGTAGCACAAACACATGGTACACTACCTTTGCAACGTGGTTCAAAAGAAAGATATTTTTAAAAATCAAATTTTCAAGTACACTAAATCAATCCAACATGGAACTATAATGGTTCTTTCCTGTATATTTTTAAATAATAAAAACATCGAAAAAAGAAAAATAAAATACCTATAATCTATCACCTAGCACAATTATTCTTACAGGTGTTCATTTAATCTTAGAAATTGATTTTAAATTGCCTTAATTATTCTTGATACCCTTTAATTTTATTCAAAACCAATCTTAGATATTGTTCTGAAAACTCGTGGGACTGTTTATCAAATCACTGATAATTATGCATGGTAGCAATATGACCTCTTATCTCTGTTAGCATGCTGGTGAAGACATAAATTAACTGCAAAATTCTTAGCTTCAGGCAAAAAGATTGGGCAAAAATATATAGAACAAAAAGGTGAAGGTCAGGGATATCAGCAAGAGGATTTCATTTCACTTGAGACTTTTTTCAAAGAAGTGTATAATGACAAACCCATCAAAGTGTGGTTTGCAAGCGTGGTGCAGGGCAATAGAAGTCTCTTCCAGTCTTACCTCTAGTGGTGTGAAGAGACGGATTGTAATCAGATGAGGTGCGATATTGATTGTGCCTAGTCTGAAGGCTGAATAAGTGATTGAAAGCCTGAGCCATGTATAGGGTCACTTACTTCTATACCAAGGGAAAGTTCTGGGTAGAAACAACACTGTGTTCCTGCAGTCTAGGCTAGTCTGCCTCCTGTTGTGGTTATTTATCTCCATGCCTGTCTCGCTCTGTAAGGAGTAAGAACCTTGAGAGCTGGGATGGCCATTCAGTCATCTCTGCCCATCACCTCTTTCCCACCCCCAAGGACTCATTGTGGTCTGGCTCCTAGTTGGGTGCTCTTCAGTGTACAAGATATATATACATCTGAAACTCGTCAGTCCAACACCTACTTCCTCATCTTCCTTATTGAACTGCTTCTTCCTCCAGTTGGCCCCATCCCACCATCTCAGAATATGACGGCTTCATTGTTCAAATTCTTCAGGCCAAATGCTATAATCATCCTAATTTCTCCCTCTCTTTCTTCTCTAAATAGCAAATCTCCCTGAGTCTACTTTCAGAACGTCAGAATTTACCACTTCTCACCTGGTCCAGGATGATGGCAATAGTCTCCTAACTTGTCTCTCTGCTTCTGCCTTTACCTCCACTCCCTTCCCACCCCAAAACAGCTTCTTCTCAACACAGCATCCAAAGCGTAAGTCAGATCATGTCATACTTCTGCTCTAAATATTTTCTGTGCTTCCCCATCTCATTCAGAATAAAAGCCAAAGTCCCTTCAGTGGTCTATGAGACCCCACGTTCATTAGCTGTCCCCTCACTTTCTCTCTGACCTTATCTTCTTCTATTCTTCCTTTTCTCAAGACACACCAGCCACAATGGTTTTCTGGCTTTCCCTTGAACATGCCAGGCACAATTCTGCCTCAAGAATTTTACACTTACTTTTCCCTTGGTTGAAATGCTTTGCCTCCTAGATATTTGCATGGCTCACTCCCTCACCTCCTTGAGGTCTTTGGTCAAATACCACTTTCTCTGTGAAGCCTTCCCTGCCTGCTCAAATTAAGATCACAACTCTCTAGGGGCTGGCTCATGGGGTAGTGGTTAAGTTCACGTACTCTGCTTTGGTGGCCCAGGGTTCACAGGTTTGGATCCCAGGTATGGACCTACACATCACTCGTCAGGCCATGCAGCAGCAGCATCTCAAATACAAAGTAGAGGAAGATTGGCACAGATGTTATAACAACTCTCTAGCCCCCTCCCTACTTAATTTTTCTCCAGAATGCCTATGGTCATCTGACATATTATATAGCCTAATTATTTATAACTTTTTATTTTCCCTTACTAGAATTTATGCTTCATGAAGGCAGTCTTATTCTCTGTTTTACTTGCTGCTTTATCCCTAGTTCTTGGCATGTGTTAGTAATAAATGTCTTTGAAAGAATGGATTGTTGGTTGGATAGATAGATAGATGGGTGGGTGAATAATTGAGCGGCTGAATTAATAAATATATTAGCTCAATTCATCTTTTGTAAGCAACTTTATTAGTTGTTTTAGAAAGATGTTATTAGTTTTAAATTATATGCTTAAAAAAAGCAAATCATGTCAAATAATCTACCCAAATTTCAGGGCCAGTAAGTATAAGAACTGGTCTAGATGCCAGGATGTCTGACAAATAAGCCAGTGGTCTTACCATGCTGCTAATTTCAATAGCTCCACCTAGATTAAACTTTAAATTTGGAAAAGGATTAGGATTAGGGTGAATAATCATCTCTTTGTGCACATCCACTATGACAAGGAAACAAAGTAGAAAAAATCAGGACAAAAAATTTACCCTAATCCGTTTCAGGATACAAAACAGATTAAATTTCAACCAACTAACCAAACAAAAGGGAAGGAGACAGAAAAAAATACACATTGAGGGATGAGTGCTCTTGTTTGCCTTTCTATACTGACAAAAATTAAACAAACTTTTCATGCTTTATTTTGCACTGGACGGATGGAGACTACACGCAACTGTTATCCTTTCCCATTTCTGATCAATAATATTTCATGATCTTTAAGGATTAGTAGATACTACAATTGGTTTCTCAGGGACACAACTAATAAGCAAGAGAAGCTGACAGATGGCTTTAATGCAGATGGCTTCCGGAAACGAGATAGTCTTCAGAGAACATGTCAGATCTTATCATTTTGTTATAGGATGATGTTCTTTATTGGGGTGAAAGGGAGGAGAGAAGATATTGATCTGAATCCTCTGCTTTGTCCCTTTAAGGATAAAGGCAGGGAGCACATGGCCAGGGTGTCTGTGGTTTATGGTTTGGGCTTGGATGCTGCCCCCCTCCCCAACCCCACCATTAGTCATTCTTCTTGGATCTACAAGTGGGACTGTTCCTTGTCCCTGGAGAGCTGCTCTTAGGGCCAAGTCACACTGAGGCTCGGAGCTAGTGAGTTTGTCTTCACAGGGAGGAAGGATAAAAATTATGGAACTGATTACTGTTTCAAAGCTAGGAAGGGAAATGAACGGGAAAGTATTTATTTCCCCTTTTTCAATTATCATATAGCTACGCATTGTGTTTGTAAGGCAATGCACTATCTGGGGCAATTGAGAGGAACCGAACAGGTATATGTAGGGATTACTGCTTCAAAGCCAGGGATGGGGAGAGTGCGGATAGTGAGTACATGGAGTTAATTTTTTTTTCTTTTTTATCATCCTATAATTTTATATTGGGAATTAACACAAGTGGGGAGAACTGAGCAGGTATTATTTTCAAAAAGGTATTTAAATAGCCAAAAGCAAAAGGATACAAAATATGGCATCTCTCAAAACTGTACTCTAGGACACTTACGCCAAATTTTCATAGAAGTCTTTTAAGCCATTACATTGTTTTATCCATATATAAATACTACTATTTTGTACTCTTTCTTATTTTTTCCTTTTTAGATTTTTTTTTTTTTTCCTTTTTCTCCCAAAGCCCCTCGGGACATAGTTGTGTATTTTTTTTTTAAAGATTTTATTTTTCCTTTTTCTCCCCAAAGTCCCCCAGTACATAGTTGTATATTATTCGTTGTGGGTCCTTCTAGTTGTGGCATGTGGGACGCTGCCTCAGCTTGGTTTGATGAGCAGTGCCATGTCCACGCCCAGGATTCAAACCGGCGAAACCCTGGGTCACCGAAGCAGAGTGCTCAAACTTAACCACTCAACCATGGGCTCAGCCCCTGTCGTCTTTCTTAATAACTGATAAGAATTAATTTTCCCTCTATCCCCTCTCACATACACATGCACTTTTTGTTGCAGGTGTTTTGGGTTTATCTTGTATTTTCTCTGCGTTTCCACTTTCTCCCATTACTTATGGCTCCCCACAGATTGCAGTCACAGATCTTGTTTAACCAATTTCGGTTTTGTTCTCACTCGTGTAGAAGAGTCTATTTTCAGGAGGCAACTGTTCTTAGAATTGTGATAAGGAGCTCATGTCTTAGGGCTAATTATTCAGGCATTAGTATAAGTCCTTATCATTCTCTAAACATTCTCCATTGCTTTACTATAAACAAGACTTCATTGTAAATCTACTACTTCTACCTGTTACACTCACGGGTGGCTTTTGCCAAACCAATGAATGTGCAGAATCTTATTCACCTGACGGCTCTCCACTAGTAAGTCGTTATCTTACCAAAAGCTATCAAGTCTTTCTTGATTAGTTCTCAAACCACCCACTGTCCTTCCCTACCTTACTTCTAATTTCCTTATTTCTCATCAGTCATTAAAGAGGCAAAAGGTTACTTTTAAAATAACAATGTAATTTCTCAGAAGGGAAAATAGTGGAGTGCTCTTATGCATATTGTCATTACCTATATTGTAATATTTTGGACTAGAATGAGAAATTGTGTGATGAATTCAAAAGAACAATGGATTTGGAGTCAGATCTGAGTTCTAGGGCTAGATATGCCACTACCCAGCCCTGTAGCCTTAGCTAAGTCATTTAACCGTAGGCTTCAATTTTTGCAACAGAAAACTGAAAAGATTGCATCAGATCAGGTTTGTCAAGTTGTATGTCTTATAGAAAACCAGTTCCATGTAATAATAACGTTTTTTCAAGTTTAATATTTCATTTTATTCAACAAAGATTTGCTGAATTCCTACTATGTGCTAGGCAAATAAGATAGGATAAATGATCCTGAAAGCAGTGTGACAAGAAAAAATAAAGCAGAAGATACAGAAGAGAGGGGAAGGGATGGGGAAAAACAATGACAAAGTATAAATACTGGAGAACTAAAATGAGAGAAGAGACAGAATAGGTCAGGGCAACATTTGAAAAGATGAATATTTGCAAATTTTCAAGGACTAATTGAAGACAGCAATTCAAGAAACCTAGTGTATCCCAAATAGAATAAATTAAAAGAAATTAAAAACTAAATATATTATAATAAAATTGTTGAAAATCAACAACCAAGAAAAATTTTAAAAGAAGCCAGGGAAAAAAAGCCAGATCATATGCAAAGGAATAAGTTAGACAGGTGACTTCTCAAAACAACAAAGGAGTCCTGATAATAGTGGAAGGAAACCTTCAAAGCACTAAAAGAAAATCACTGCCAATGTAAAGTCTACATCCTGTAAAACATCTTTCAAGAACAGAGTGAAAATAAAGACATTTATAGACCTAAGAGAGTTCATCACCGCACAACCCCATTAGAAGATAATCTGCCTGAAGGAGGTGCTTCAAGCAGAAGGAAAGTAGTTCTAGATGTAAGATATGAGACGCAGGGTAGAATAAAGTGAACTAACGTTGATCAACACTGACTGTATAAAACAGTAATAATAACGTCATTTTTTAAATGTAGACTTAAAAACACAGCACAATAACAAAAGTCAAGAGGGGGACGAATGGGACTAAACTTTGAAAAGAACTCATTGCTGGGAGGAAGGGCAAGGTTTTGGTTCATTTTAGATATCAATAATGTAAGTATGTTTGGTACAATTTCTAGGGTAACCATTAAACGAAAGAAACAGCACTTGTAACTTTCAAACTAGGAGAGGGAAAAATAGAAGAGAAAAATTACTCCTTCAATCCAGAAAAAAAGGCAATAAAGGAGAGGAAAAAACAATCCCAGAAAGGTCCTGGCACATAGCAGATACTTTTAAAATATTGGCAGGATAAATGGCTGCCTTCATGAAGGAAAGCATGGATGAATGCACATCTTGACATTCCTATACTGAGGACACCAGGTAAGAAGAAATCAGTTCCCGGATCCTGCCTAGTTTAGAGGTTGTGATTTAGAGATAAATGGATGAAAGGGTTTGCTAAAGTGGCAAACATCAGTATTTGTCCTAAAATTTATATAGCCCCTTTGAAATCTTGAACGTGAATTCTCGTTCCTATATCCATGGATTGCATTCGCCTTGGGGTGAGCCAGCTGAAAAGCTAGCATTTGCATTCCACAGCTCTGATATATGTTTGGTGATACCCCGGATTTCCCCATTCCCCGTGTTTAGGCAAAAGTCATTTAAATTTTTCACTTCATTTCAGTATTTCTGAATGCTACTTACCACATAAGATTGCATTTTCAGACTGCCTTGATCAGTAAAGGATTTTCAGTTGTGCTGGCTCTTCTCTCTACTAGATCCCCAGGCAGAACAGCTGCAAAACTTAATCTAGCTTTTGGTAATGAATTCATTCATCTTATTTGTATGCAACTCAGGCAGACTAACCCCAACTTTAAAGGAAAATGAATGCTGATCTTTTTAAAGAGAGTGAATATGGAGCAGCCTGATCCCTGGGAGGCTCCAAGAGATTGAAGTTGTTCAAGTCTCACCCCTGGGCCTTACAAGGGTAAAGCCACACAATCAGGGAGTGATTTGACCATCCTGTCAATCAAAGATGCTGCAGCAAACCTCACTCACTCAGACTGATCAGCCAGAGCAACTTATCTTAGGACGGTAAAAAGAACGCTACTAAAAATCAGCAGCTCTGCTCAGTCTCTTAATCTTTCTGAGCCTCAACTTCCTCATCTGTGAATTAGGATGAATTCAAATATAATCGTCTACAACCCCCGTTCTCAGACTTCACAGTGCATCAAAATCACCCAGAGAGCTTGTTAAAACCCAGACTGCTGGGCTTGTCCCAGAGTTTTGGATGTGGCACTTCTCAGGTGGAGCACAGGAATGTACATTTCTAACAAGTTCCTGGGTATTGCTGACGCTACCAGAACAGAGACCACACTTTGGAAACATTGATCTATACATCCCCCTTTAGCTTTATTATTATACTCTAGAGTAGTGCAAAATTCAAATTACGGAAATGTTTGTTTTAACTTGCTAGTTTTTATAAGCACATGTATTATTGGACTGTGTGGATGCACTGTAGTTAAGAATAATTTATAATTACTCTCATTATTTGCCTTTAATAGTTAGCAAAGAGCCTTGGCACACAGTTTTTCTCAACAAGTAAACATTTAATATGCAAGGTCAACCCTTCAAGTATGCAGTAAAAGTGGCCATTTATGTGTTCATTGGCACCAGAAGGAAATGTTCAATTTCAAAAATATATTTGCTTGACCAGTTCCTTACTTCCAGAATGCATTTATTCCTTTGGATAAAGACTGAAGTTCTATTAAAATGCAAATGTCCCAGAATATAGTAAAAAAAAAAAAAAAGAAAGAAAATTAAAACTTATCAGTCAATTACCTATTACTCCAAATGATTTTATCAAATTATTTCACAAGCCCCAAATTTGACAGGAGAAGGAAGATGGAAGCACAGGCATGATCTGCCAGGGAGAGAGGTGGCCGCATTATGGCGGAAAAAGGAGATACTGGTTGGGCAGGTTCAACACTGAAAAGTTCACCAACACCACCATTTGCCTAGGCCTGGAATTGACTAGACATTTGGTAAGGCCTTCTCCCCAGTGGGCAAAGCCAGTCCAGTAAGCTTAAGTTCAAGAATGCAGAATCTAAATGAATAAAGCTCCATGGATTCAGATTTGCCTAATAAAAGATGGTGTTCTCCAAACTCATACTTTTCCCAAGACATGTAACTGATGACAACTATTTAACAGAGTATGGTATTGTGTCATCTGGACCATGAGTCACCTACTCTTTTGGGTAGAAATGGCTAGGCCAATGGCTTCTGCAATCAAGGATGGAAATCCAGGACCTAGCCATTCTCTGTGGCACCAAAAGGAGTTCACCATTACAGATTTCTCCATCTATGCTATAAATGAGAACAAGCAGGAGGAAATTTAGTAGCTGTGTGTTCTTCTAAGTGCTTGTTACCTTGCTACTTGATTCTTTCTAACTGGAAAGCATTAGAACATTTCAAAACTCCTAGGGCCTGGAATGTCCTAGACTACCGTATCCATCTGAACCCAAAATACACTCTATGTTACAAGCAAGGCAAATTTGTGAAAGGAAAACAAGCAAAATGTCGAGCATATAAGGAGTTGGAGTATGCATGAATCAGATAACTGAAAACGTGAGTTCCCACAGATATAACATCACAAAAGCCAGGCTCCGTATAGCTGACAGAGGAGATATACGCCACGATCTTGCCATGACATTGTATCCACTTAGCAGATCATTAAAGCAAGGTGTGTTTCCAAGATAACAAAATGAGCAGACATTTAATTTGATTTCAGTAAATATAGTTTTGAATCCCTGCTGCTACCTAACTGCTCCAAAATTAGATGCCAGTGACACAATCCTGAGAAGCATGTCTTCAACTGTGGGTGGCAAAGCCTTTGGGTTGCTGAGGGTGAGGGACTCTCCACTAGCTGCCATTTTGCTTTGTACACAGCTCTATCACCATGATACGAAGCATGCGGGGCTGTAACTACCAATTATTGCCTCCAGCTGTGCAAGGCCTTTGGCGCTGGTCTGCCATGGTTTAAAACCCAGCTCTGCCACTGAAGGACTGTGACTTTGGGCAACACACCTAATACTCAGGGCCTGTTTTCTCAACTGTAAAATGAGATAACAATAGTATCCACCTAAGACTGCTATTGTGAGGATTAAGTGATTAAAATACTAAGACATGTGAGGCACTTAAAACAGTGCCTGGTGCAGAGGAAGTGCTAAATAAATGTTAGCTGTTAAAGTTTATCATTTGTGCTCTCTTTCTTCTGCAAGTCTGTCCCATATTAACAAATGTGTGTATGGGCTCCCCTCAGGAATGAAAGTCTTTGTTCAAAGAGAAACCACTCATTCAAAGAGAAAACTCTCCTTATAAAATGCTAACACATAAGGGGATGGGTACCTCTGGACACACAGGAGAATGGATCAAAAAGGAGAAGTGTCCAAAGATTGGCTATATCCCAAGGCCGGAGCAGGATCCTTGCAGCTGCCCTACACAAATCTGCCTGAGCACCATTCAGGGTCCTATGGATCAACCACGTTGAAAAATTTGCATGGGGAAGACTGCGTGCTCCCCTGTGGAGTCTCGTCGCCCTTGTGCAGTAGCGAAGTTCCGTCGTTTCCACGGGGAACCTCAGTGCTGCTCACCTGTGAGCCATGTATTCACAGCAGCTCTGACTATCTTATCTCTCTACCTAGGCCACTGTACACTTTTCTCTGTTTAGGTTCAATGGCCAACAAATGTTTATAATTTTATAAAATTTATATAATTTTAAAATTTTTATACAAATTTATGTAATTTTATAATTAGTGTTCATAATAATAGCTGCCTGCAATTTAGTACCTACCACGAGCTGCTTGCTGCTTTTCTCCAGTAGTAACACAGACCCCTGAAAGTTAGGCATGACTGTCACCATTCTAGAGCTTCTGATATAAAGCTCAAGGAGGTTAAGTCTGTAGCCTTCCCAAGGCTGCAAAGCTATTAAGTGGCAGGTCTGGCACTCGGTCATACATTCAACTGGTCTTTCCCCAAATTATTCTACCTTCTGCCGAGTACAGAGTGATACCCTAGAGGTCTCACCGTTTATCTCAGGTGTGTGGTTGGGAGCATCTTTGCATGGCAGGTGAGTATTCTGTGGTTCTCACAACTGCTGGACTAGGCATCTGTATCCTCCGTACGTCAAATTGCAGCCCAAACTGCCCCTCAGGCCTGTGCTAGAGAGAAAGCTCCTTCTATCTACTATTGAGCATGACCAGAAGCATCCTTACTGGTGCTCACTGAAGCAGGTCTTGGGAGTCAGCCAGACTCAGGTTCAAATCAAATCCCAACTCCTATCAGTTACTGTCTCTGAGTAAAGCTACTTAGTCTAAGCTTTCAGTTCTGGAAATGAGGATGCTGGTACCTGGTGGGTCTCGTGGAGAGGATTACATGACAGGATCTATGGCAAGTGCCTAGCACAGAGCTCGGCACAGAGTGGCTGCTCCATAAACTGAGACTAGCAACCACTCCCCAGCCAGCAGGAGAGAAATGAGCATGATGGTGACCTGGGACCCTCCCAGATGTGGGAGGAGATTTGTCATTTCCTATCTTTCCCCTCACCCCCCAAACAGCCTGGCTGTCCCAGCTGTCACCATGTGTCCTGAAACTTCAGCCCAGTTCAGGAAGGTCAACAAATCTTCATCAAGAATAAGAAATTTAAGAGGAAATATTACGGTTAGTAACCTTTTTTCTAACTCATGACATTCACTCATTCACCATACATTTATTGATCATAGGTACTGATTTGTTGGGATCTATATACATATAATCTATCATATTTTTATATAAAGGATATATTTATATATCATGATATATGTATATATGTGATTTACATATATTTGTGTCTATTTATGTTTATGTGTGTGCATGTGTGTGTGTATGTGTGTGCATGTGTGTGTGTATGTATGTGCACATAATTTAAAAGGATTTTTAGATGTCTACTTCGAGATCTGTTCTTAGGAACCTAGGCAGACTTGCATTTCAAGGAAACTTCCTTCTCTGTGAGTTAGTATTAAAACAACTGGGTGGGGGGGCTGGCCCCGTGGCCGAGTGGTTAAGTTCGTGCGCTCCGCTGCAGGCGGCCCAGTGTTTCATTAGTTCAAATCCTGGGCGCGGACATGGCACTGCTCATCAGACCACGCTGAGGCAGTGTCCCACATGCCACAACTAGAAGAACCCACAACGAAGAATACACAACTATGTACCAGGGGGCTTTGGGGAGAAAAAGGAAAAAATAAAAAAATCTTTAAAAAAAAAAAAACAACTGGGGGGGCCAGCCCAGTGTGGGTGGGGGCCATCCCAGTGGCGCAGTGGTTAAGTTCACACGCTCCGCTTTGGCAGCCCGGGGTTCTCCAGTTCGGATCCCAGGTGCAGACCTACATACCACTTGTCAAGCCATGCTGTGGCAAATGTCCCACACATAAAGTAGAGGAAGATGGGCATAGATGTTAGCTCAGGGCCTGTCCTTCCTCAGCAAAAAGAGGAAGATTGGAGGCAGATGTTAGCTCAGGGCTAATCTTCCTAAAGAAAAAAAAAAAAACACATAGCTGAGCCTTCCTTTTTGGGTTCTATTGTCTCTTTATTATCTCCTCAGGCTGAACTGGGTTGTAAGATCACACAATCTCGTTGAATCAGCTCAATTTGTTCATTTAAAGTCTTCCCATCTTTTCCACTGATGTGTTTAAGGAAGAGTAATTCAGACCTTGTACTTTGGTGATGTCCTCAGGTCCTCCAGGCTCTAGATCACTGCTGGGCCCCTCAACCTACCCCACCCTCTCAGCTTTTACAGGACTGTTAATGATCAGCCCCTTGATGCTATCACCTTCGTGTAACTCTCCTGAGTCATTATCAACCTTAGAATAGCAGGAGCTCAGGCATTAAAATTCAGGCCCCACACAGTCCACCTACTGGTATAACGAACGCCCATTAACCTCACCTGAAATCATACAATTCAGAAAAGGCAGAGAGAAAGCTTCAGTTTGTCCAGAGACAGTTAGCTGAAGTCCTCCAGGGCAGCTCCCACATTATCTCATGGAGCCTACATAAAACCAAAGACCTTGCAAAGGCCACGGAATTTATTTTTACTGGAATTGCCTTCTGAGTTACAAGGAGCTATAATGGTGAAATAGCAGGGGCTTGAATATTTTACAAGAAACATTTTCTAAGCACAATAATTGAACTGTTCAAGCTCTCTCTCTCCACCCTCCTTGCCTCAGTTTCTCCTGAATGTCCCAGCTCTTGAACACACATGCAATTTCTGTGTGTGCATGTATGCTTTTGTGTTTGAGAAAAATCACTAAATAGAGAAAAATGTAAGGAATAATACAACAAACAATTCCACAACATTTTAACTACTGGAAAAATAGTATTGACCATTGGAACTATTTTCTTATTTGCTTTGGATTTTTTATTTTGTAAAATAAAAATAGATCATGATGTAATGTTCTTTGACTATCCTCTCCCAATCCAGAGACACCCATTAGCATGAATTGCATGTGTATATTTCCAGTCCATTTTTATACTTTAACATATATATATAAGCCCTTTAAAAATATAGTACAGTATGCACCATTTTAAAAAAATTTACATAAGTGTTATCATGCTGTATCATTCTGTAAGTTACTATTTCCACTCAACGTTGTGTTTGGTGATGTATATATCTTGCTATATACAGATCTAGTTGATTCTTTTTAATTTCCCAAGATCACAGGATAAGTTAGTGTAGGAGAACTAAAACCTTCCTATTTGACCACTGAGCTGGACAAAAAGCTAGGCGCTCCAAACCACATCAGCATATAGCAGTACCCTTAAAAAAAAGTTTCCAGTTAATATTTATAACATTGTAGTACTGACCAAGAGTGTTCATCATGACCTACACTGAGCTAGACAAAATAAAGCCACAGAGGGTATCCATCAATACCAAATTCACAAATGACTTGGGAATCCAAATTTAACACTCAAAATAATTAAAGAATAATGGAGTAGATTCTTAAGGGTATTATCTTTATGGACAAAATCAATTCAGAGCTGGGAGAGATTACTGTGGACAGGTATGGTCCAAGAGGTCTTCCTGGAAGAGGTAATCGTTGAGACAGGCAAGAAGAGTGGGGAAAAGTTCAAATGCCAAAAAGGAATAGGAAAGGTATTATGGGTTAGGAACAACACAAACATAGGTTTATAGGTTGGAATAAGTATGGAGATGGAGCACACAGGATAATCCTAAACGGAGGAGAAAAAAGCTATTAGTGGAAGAGTGTGGAGAAATCTGAGAGCCAGATGACAGAGCTTGTATTTTTAATAGTCACCAGTATGGAACACTGTAAAGATATCTGTGTAAGATTGGCTCTCACTGCTGTCTGCAGCTCCCAGAATGTTCCAGGCTCTCTCACATCCCTGCACCTTTGAATACACTATTCCCTCAGCTGGCAATGCCATTTCTGACCCCTTTTTTTTATCTTCAGCTTTCATCTCAGTAGCATACCCACAAAGCCTTCCTTGACACATTCCCCCTACCCAGCATTAAGTTCCTCTTCTCACATATGCCTACAGTATCCTGGGTCTCCTTCTAGCATAGAATTTGTCAAACTGGGTTGTAATTATGTTTAGTTATCTTTCCCTTTAAATTATAAACTCATTGGGAAGAAGGACTTGACATATTTATTTTTTTGTTCCAGAATATAGCACATTGCCTGTTTCATAGATGCACTCAATTAATGTTTGAATGAATTAATTAATATATTTATTAATGATTAATCAAATAATTATGGGTATTCATGTAATTTTATATATTTCTTAATATTTGTATGTAACTATTATCCACATAGGCCAAAAATAATTATTTTGATGCCTCTCGAATTTTAGAATATTTCCCATGAGAAAAAACAAATTATAACTGGTAGCAATATAAAAGAACATACATGAAACTAATGATGTAAATTATGAAAGATATGTCAAAATTCTATTTATTTGTTCTGCAACTGTGCAAGACTCCAAACCTTTTTATCTATAGAAAAGAAAAACTATGAGCACTTTGATGTAACTGACTATGACACTTCAATCACGCCATCTCCAAATGGATGTATTGTTAAAAAAGAAAAAATACATTTGAAATTTCCCATAAAAGTCTACTCGCAAAACTAATAATTTGTCCATTCATTCAGTTATTCAAAAAGTCTGTTTTGAGTGCTGGCCCCAGGGATGCTGAGCAAGCCAGATGCCTTTATTCTTATGAAGCTTATAGTCAAATGGATGGGAATACAAAAGCAAAAATAATGAGTAAATAAACAAATGAAATCATTGCAGAGTGTAGCAAATGCATGAAGAAACAAGAAATCAACAAAGAAAAATCACAGGGTGAGCAGAGTAGTAGGTGTGTGGTCAGTAGTCCCATCTGGGAAGTGGATGAGCAGCACTGGCCATAGGCTCATGGGGGGTTTGGGGAGGGGGGAGCTTTCTAGGTGGAGCCATTGCCCTCTGCAAACACCCCAGGAGGGCAAAGCCTAGGAATGCTCAAGAAACTGCAAGATCATGTGTAACTGGAAGATGCAACTGAGGAAGGGAGTCAGTAGCATGATAAGAAATCACAGGTGTGGGCAGAGCCAGAGCAGCAGAGCTGGCAGGCCCTCCTGAGGGGTCTGGATGTTTTTGTGGGAAAATGAGAAACCATTTAAGGGTTTAAACAATAACAACATAATCATATATTGAGCACTTTCTATGTGCCAGACATTGTGCAAAGGGAGGAAGTCAAGAACATTCACCTGAAGGGGAACTGCCTGGGTTCAAACCTGGGCTCTGCCACTGGCCAGCCATGTGACCTTGGGCAAATCACTTAAGCTCCTGGGCCCATCATAGGGTCATGTGAGGACTGAATCAGTGAAGTGCCTGAACAGGGCCTGACACCCAGCAAATGCTCCAAACATATTTTAATTAAATTCTTTGCCTACATTAGGATTTTCTATCATACTTAAAGTAATATCGTAAGTCCTTCCCCTGGCTTATGAGGCCCTCCATGGACCTCCTTCTGGCTACTTCGTTAACCTCGTTTCCTAAGACTCTTCCCTTTACCGTTGGCCTCCCAGCCATCCCCTCAAAACACCAAGCCTGTTCCAGTCTCAGGGTTTTCTCTGTTGTTCCCACTGCCTGGAAGTTTATTGCTCTAGAGAGCTGCGTGCCTTGCTCCCATTGCTCATTCGAGTCTCCTCAAATGCCCGGTGGTCAGAGAGGCCCTCCCTGACACCCTTCGTAAAGCTGGATCTTCCACCTATGCATCTCCTCACCCTGCTTCTGCTTCGTTTGGCTTCTGTCATGGCTCAAGACCTGACACTCCCTTTTATATTTCTCTGTTTGGTTTTTTATTGTCTGTGTCCTCCCTGGAGGCAGAGACTATTTTTGCACTCAGGTCCTCACTACCCGAAGAAAAAAAACGGTTGAATGAATAAATGAATAAACAAATGCATGGTCTCATTTAATACTCACAACTGTAAGTGTAGACTCATGACACAGGGGAGAAAACAAAGGCCTAGCAAGGGAAGCCATCTGCCCAAGACTGCCTGTGTCATCTCCGTGATCTTAATCATGACAGCGCCCCAGTCTGTGCTTGGCTCCGCCCCTACCCACCCCTGGCCACGCAAGACAATTGAATGAAGCCACCCTGTGCCCAGCTCAGAATGCTGTGACCAGCACTTGTCACCCCCTCGCAGGGAAAGGAGAGCAATCCCATGGTCCTCCGTCACCTCGTACCCCACCCCAGCGTGAAGTTCACATGAGGGTGGCATGGCACAGCTCTGCTGCATCCCTCCCTCCCTCAGACTTTCTCGCTACTCCCCCATCACATCACTGGCTGCTGAGCCGCCGCTTTCTCCCCTCTCCCAGCTCTCTTTCCTCTTGATTTTTTCTGGGCAGACTCAAAGACGCAGGACACATGAGAACGAGGGAATTGTGAATAGATAATCTCCTTTGATGCCTTTCCCCAGCTGCCTACATTCTTCAATAAAAAGGCTACCTCATTCTGCCAGAAACCTCTTGATGGTACCTGACCTTCCGTGGTTTGATCTTCTCTCAACCTGTCTTTGCAATTCCCTCAAGCCTGGTTTCCCTTTCAGTGCCTAGAATACTGATTTATTTTGAAAGAGCACCATCAGCTGTGTCTTCTCTGCTCCATAAGTTAATCAATTACTGAGTCCAGCTCAGCAGTGGATCAACTAATATCTCTCTTCAGCTCACCCCAACCTTCCAACTCTGCCTTGCCCTGGGTTATGAGTGCATTGAGTTCCAGGGTCTGGGAGGGGCAAGTCATGCCAGGAAGCAGAAATGCAAGAGCAGATCAATCAATCTGCAGAAAGTAGGGTAAATTCAACTTCTTTTCGAGGGTAAACCTCTACTCTCTTAGCTTTTTCAAATAGAAATACAGAAAGAAGAATTCATGCTGCTTCTTCTCCCCTCATTTCCATGGAACCCTGAACATCATGTGAAGAGATATGAGTGGTGGGCACTTCCACCCCAGCTGAAGGAACTATTTCAGGCTCCGTCTCCTCCTTACTTCTCCAAGCCTGCAATCTGTGGACTCATCAAGCTTCTCACTGCGTCAGCTTCAAACCTAGAAGTTCCCTCTCTGCCCGGCCCCTTCAGGTTCATGACTCAAGAAGCCACGTAATATTTTGAGGTATTAATTCAAGGAGACCTTCTTCCTTTGCTTTCCCCTTTTTCTTCCTCATCAAAGCAGGTAGACAACGCTTTGATTCATTGCCTTAGGGCAGGTACATGGCACAGTGCAAAACAGGAAGCCTGCTAGATTTCCTGGTTTGTCTTTCCTTAATCCTAAACCCACTGAGGAGGAGAGGGTTTGACAGAAGAAGCAGAGGGCTTGGAGAAGTAGCAAATGCAGAAGGGCATCCCGCAGGCTGGGGAAGGAGAGAGAGCTATGGGCACCCAGAGAGTGGGAGAACTACCTGGTTTTGCTCCATAGTGCTGCCTTGGGGCACAAAGACCTCAGAAAAAGATGGTTCCGTGGGCACTCAAAGGGCAAGACCCTAAGCTCAGAGGGTCCTGGCTTCATCAGAGCTGCCCATGTCCCATGTGATGTGGAAACAGAGAGCCACCAGATGTCAGGAGACACTGACAGTTTGCTGGCACTGAGGATGCCAGCAGTGAACACAGTAGACTTAAAATTAGAGAACCTTCTTTTTGCAGGCATCATGTAAGGCTTCCCCCAACCCCCGGCTTTGGTGCAATCCCAAGAGGGAGAAGGAGCTCCAATGACAGAGATGCAATGTGACACCAATTGAACAGGAGTTGGCACTCAGAGTCCTATATCAAGTTTAACTTCAGAGAACGGAGTGCTATTTCTTCTACAGTGGAGTTTATTGGAATGAGATTCATACAGAGCTTCAGACCATTCTCCTGGCTTTTCAACATACTTTCCCCCAGATGCCGTCTCTCAAGTCTACCAGACACAGGTCAGGTCCACGCACTGCCAGCAACCAGCGCTGGGATTCCATGCCCAACCCCAGCTGGAAGGCACACTCCTGCTTATCTGTGGGGAAGAGGGGACATCTCAGACAGACATTTTAATTCACTAAGGCTTACTATGTTAAATAGTTGATTTTTCATTTTCTTCATGTCATGGAGACATCTTGAGTCAAACATTCCCAGAATGCAGTTAATAGTGTCTCCCAAGTGAAATAGCTCATAGTTACCCAAATCCTTCTTCCTCCTCTACATAGAATCACTTTCCTGGGGAGTCTATATTACAAATGTCCTTCGGATCGCTCCTCTCCACTTTATCTCCACCACCACAGCCTCATTCAGGACTTTACTAATCCTTGCTAATATTGTCTTAATTAATACAACATGGCAGACATTCAGTGAGCATTTAAATGAATATGCAATAACAATAAAGAACCATATAACATGTATTTTATAAACTGAACTTAGAATCGATAAGTTCTAATATTTATGATTGGAATTCATTCTATAGAAAGAGCCCTAAATTTGGTATGTATCTCCACTTTACCATTTTTTAACATGCATCTGTTATTTTTGCATGCAGTGGGGTTTGGACATTGTTTTGTCCAGATGCTGACCTTAGTTGAGGTAAACCAGCATGGTCAGGGAATTTTTCACAATACCCAGCCTGTCAACCAGACATTCGGCCTCAATTCAGCTCAGGAAGCCGACCAAGTCAATAGTTCCTACCTAATAAAGTCAAAGGTCTTTCTAATTAGTGCTACAATAATCACAGATTTGCAAAAATGCTCTCTAAAAAAAAAAAACTAGTTCTAGAATTGAGATGGTTATTCTTTATTGGTGGAACCACATTTGACCAGACAACTTGCCAGAAATATATATTCCTTTTCCAGCACTACGGCAGCCAGGAAAAGGGGTTTGTTTCAGCGGATATAAATTCATTAGATTATATTTCAGAAATGTGAAGATGGCAGGCTTCGGTGATTAATGGCAAGAAACTTGGACATAATTAGTTGTGCGAACCTATAAAATATGACAGTGCCATCCAGCAGACATGGGGGTACAGGGAGTGTTGGCAAGCCTCAACACCAGCATCCTCCAACAAGGAAAAAGAGACCAGCCTTTTTGTGCCAGAAGAGAGCAAGGAAGAAAGCAGATGTTTCATGGAGAGCCCTATGCCTCCACGCTTCCAAGCTTGGATGTGACAAATGGCATTTTCAATATTCATAAGGTAAAGAAGGTAACCACTGCATTCCTCCAGATGATTCTTTACCTTTAACTCATGTGCTATCTATTCATGCTGTTGCAAGAAGGTGGCCAAACAGATTTTCTTGAGTTTTACATAGATTTCCACTACAGGTATATTTGGAATCAACTTTCTGTTGACTCTTCATAGCTACGATAGTTTGCGCTTGTCAGTATATCCTTTTCTCCTGGTTTGTGCTCACGCCCTGACCATCCTAACAGAACAGAGATTTTATCGAATGTTTTATTTTATATAACTCAGGAGCTACAAATGATTCATGGCCTTTACCTAGGACATGCTGCTGAAGGACTAGTTGTTTTCCTCCATGGGAGCCATAGCTGGGCATCCAGCATCCATACCAGCCAGTGCATTCTGACCTGTTCTACCCCAGTAGCTCCATTCCCAACCATGCAATTAACCCCCAGGCCTTGCACTCAATGTTTTAGAATAGTCTTCTGTGATTTTATTTCACCCTGTGCTACCTGAAGCAGAACTCATTATCTTAAAGTTTCATCATCTAAAACTTGCAGAGATGCGTTGGTGGTGTCTCTGTTTATTTAGACTAAGCATTTTAGGCAATGGGGCATCTGCTGAGTAAGTGCTGTCACATGAGAAGTTCTTCGGCAGTTCATGAATTCCATTCTCTTAACAAAAATGGATCCCTTGAAGATGAAAAAACTCAGTTTTGAGAACAAAAGAATGGAGATATTGGTTGTGCTAAGGATCAGAGATTTTATTATTATTTAAGAGAGAAATCGTAGCTCTTCTTCCCTCTCTCTCTTTCACAATTGCCCCCTCCATGCCTTCTTTCTTAATTTACAACTCTTGAACTCAGATACCTTCTAATACTTTGTCAGAGTGTCTTAGGCTTCTAAGACCAGGAGAATAAAGACCCTGGTCAGAAATTTGACAGAGTTTGGAAAAGTACATATAAATCAAACCAAACATCTTTGATAAAATACATAAAGATAAATTGATTGGTAGACAAATGATGGCTAGGTATGGATTTATTAGCACAGGCAAAACTGAAAGAATATATACCAAAATGTTAGCAGTACTTATCACTGAGGAGTATAGTACCAGTGATTTTTATTATCTTATTTATGCTTTTTCTAAAGACTTTATTTTTTTAAAACAGTTTTAGGTTCACAGCAAAACTGAGAAGAAGGTACAGAGATGTCTCATATACCTCCCACCCCCACACACGCATAGCTTCTCTCATTATCAATATGCCCTATCAGATGATACATTTGTTCCAATTGATGAACCTACATTGATACATTATAATTATTCAAAGTCCATAGTTTACCCTATGGTTCACTCTTGGTATTGTACATTCTATGGGTTTAGACAAATGTATAATGACATATAATATCATACCAAGTATTTTCACTGCCCGAAAAATCCTCTGTGTTCTATCTATTCATCTCTTCCCTCATAAGTTTTTTTTTTGTATTTTCCAGATTTTCTACAACAAAAAACTAATTTTCAATGAAAAAAATGTTTTATAGTAAAATAAAACTGAATGGGTCTGAAAAACTTTGAAAAACCAAAAGCTGGATGTGATTCCAAACACCACTTGGATTTCTTACATAATTACTCAAGAGAGAATGTGGAAACTACTTAAGCTCTTAAGTCTAGTGCCAGAAATGGGACACATCACTTCTGCTGTATTCTATTAGACAGTCACAAGCCAGTCCAGATTCAAGTAGATGGAGGCAGAAACTCTGCCTGTCAGTGGGGCAGTGGAGAAATGACATGTGCCTGTAGACAGCGAAGGAATTGAAGGCAACTGGTTTTCAAGACAAACTACCTATACTCCCAGAGGAGTCTGATAGAGAAAAGAATAAGGCAAAAGTCTCACAGAGTGTTGCCTTCTACCTGAATCTTCAGAGGAGCCCTGGAGAGATAGTCATGCCTCGAGTTGGCTCAACCTAAGGGAATACAGCTAGGCTTTCATGTTCTCACACCAAACATTTATTGGTCAACAGGGTAGGTGAACTCAATTAAGAAATAGGCAAAGGACCTAAATAGACATTTCTCTGAGGAAGATATACAAAGGGCCATTAAGCACATGAAAAAATGTTCCACATCATTAGTTTTCAAGGAAATGTAAATTAAAACCACAACAAGATACCACTTTATACCCACCAGGATGGCTCAAATCAAAAAGTCAGATAATAACAAGTCTTGGTGAGGATGCAGGAAAATCAGACTCCTCATACCTTACTGATGGGAATGTAAAATGGTGTGCACTTTGGAAAATGGTCTGGCAGTTTCTTAAACAATTAAAACAGAGTTACTTTATGACCCAGCCAATTCTACTCCTTGGTATATACCCAAGAGAAATGAAAACATATGTCCACACAAAAACACATACATGGATGTTTACAGTAGCATTATTCATAGTAGCCAAAAGGTGGAAACAACTCAAATGCCCATCAGTTGATGAACAAATGGACAAAATGTGGTATATCCATACAATGGAATATTATTTGGCCACAAAAAGGAATAAAGCAGGAGTACATACTACAACATGGCTGAACCTTGAAAACATTACACTAAATGAAAGAAGTCAGTAATAAGATACCACATGTGATCCAATTCACAAGAAATGTCCAAAACAAGCAAATTTATAGAGACAGAAAGTTGATTAACAATTGCTTGGGGGAGGGGGGAATTGGGGTGATAGAGTGATGATAACTAAAGGATGTGGGGTTTCTTTACAAGATGATGAGATGTTCTAAAATTGACTAGGATGATGGTTGCACATATCTGTGAATAAATTAAGAACTACTGAATTGAACATTTAAATGAGTAAAGTGTATGGTATGTGAATTGTAGGACAATAGAATTGCTTTTAAAAAAAACTGGTCAAAATTGTAAAAAACAAGAACTGGGGGTAGTATAAATTTCTGGGCACCTCTAGTTCCCTGTTGTTGGGGCGAAGTGCCTGGGGTAGCCCAAGAGTGGGCCTCAGAAGAAGAATTGCCATGGCTGGCCCTTGAAAACACAGTGAAGATGCAGGTGCAGAAAGGGGAGGAGGCTCACAGAAATGGTAAAACGAGATCTCAGGGCACGTCAGCTGGGTCAGTGTGAGGCATGTACCCATTCCCAAATCAATCTCTGTGACCAAGAAGATACAACATTCCAATCATCCAGGACTGGGTCCTTCACCCACTGCAAAACTGGACTAAGGACAGAGGAAAAGCGAGCTTCCAATGGAAAAGTGGAGTGCCGGTACCAGAAAGAAAAGAGGAGCTGGGCACTCACAAAACAAAATGTGCCCACTATAACAACACAGATTCTATGGTTCAATCTAAGGAAATTCTAAAAGTGGAATGGAAAGAGCTGCTTCAAAAGTGACTAAGCTTCCTGTACAAGAGTTATGCAGGCAGAGCAGAGATGTGGTTGCCTGGAGGGTTTAACTGCATGTCTTTGTGGTAGGCAGCTTTGAAAGAACCCCCAATGACTCCCTCCTTCCAGTATTCATGCCCTGTGTAATCCCCTCCCCTTGACTGTGAGCTGGATTTAGTGACTGTCTTCTAGAGAATAGGATGCTGCAGAGGTGATGGGAAGTCACTTTTGAGATTAGGAGGTTTGCATCTTAGGTGCCCTCTTTCCCTTTCTTGACCTCTTATTCACTTGCTTGCTTACTCTGAATGAAGCCAGCTGCCATACTGTGAGCGTCTCTATGGAACCCTTGTGGAAGGAACTGACGCCTCTGGCCAGCTGCCAAGGAGAACCCGGGACCTGCCAACAGCCTTATAAGTGAGCTTAGGAGCAGATCCTCCCCTGCCCCCCTGCAGCTGAGCCTTGAGATGATGGCAGCTTCAACTGACACCTTGATGGCAGCCTTGTGAGACACCTTGAGCCAGAGGCACCAAAGCCATGTCAGTTTCCTGACCCACAGACTGTGAGATAATAAACGGTTATTCTTTTTAGCTACTAAGTTTTGGTGTAATTTGTAACATGGCAACAGATAACTAGCTCAGCCTTTAAAGACCCTTCTCATCCTAATATTACATCAGTTTGAGAATTTGTTTTATCAAGGCACTATTATTGGTGTATGAGTATGTATGTGCCTGTGTGTGTAAACATGAGTGTGTTTTTATGTGCCCACATGTATTTTGGAGGGGGAGGTCAGGAAATTAATACATAGATATGGAAAAAAGACAGTAATTTCAAAGATTCCAGCCCATTTTGATGTTGATGTCCTGGCTCTCCCTAGCAATACGTTGGTTTCTGTGAACAGATCTTGCCTCACTTTTCAGAAAGAAGAACATTGTTGCTGTGACAATCGTCACAGAAGGACTGAAACTGTCCCTCTTAGCTAAGTTTCATGCTCTATGAGAGGTTGCAGCCAGCCCCTGAATTTTGGCAGGCCAAATTCAGCCCCCCAAAATTGTTTAATGTATAATCAACATCACTTAGACTTTTTTTGATTCATATGGCAATGGTCAGGAGCTTGTCAAGTACCATTTATGCCACTAATTCTATTCTTTGCTTCACGAGAATATGTTAGCCTCCTTTTCTGCCCAGAAATCTATGACTGCCCATTCTAAAGCCATAAATTATGCATGAAGCTCTTCTGTGCAGAGATCAAACCTGGATCACTACAAGGCTTTTACTCATGCCAAAAGAGTGCAATCTGCCTTGTCCTGGAAAAAGAGGCTTCCCACAGTAGGCGCTACAGAAACACCATTGACATGTTCAGAGGCCCAGTCTTCCTCCTGTTTCTCTCCTGCCCTCAACAATTTGCCTTGCTCAGAATGTCGGTTTGCTCTATCCTAATGGCACACAATAACAAAACAACAAGAGTTCGTGTTTTAGAGCAGTAAGTGGGCCTGTCTGGGATTCTTCTCCTCCAATGATTCTCAAGTGACCTTTCCAAAGGTGCAGAAGGCATCACCTTCATCACCTGAGGCCTCTCGGGTAGGGGTTTCCAGAAACTGATGCTGAGGTAGTTAGAGGTCATGCAGGAATCAGGAACTCAAGGGTTTTTCAGATGGGTTATGCAGAGGGGCCGCAGCACCGATTTCTCTTCCAGCCTGAGAGAGGATGAGCACTGGGCATCAGTAGATTGCCCAAATTGAGAGCAATCAGGGGCAAAGCACTGAAAGGTAGCACCATTCAGGGAATAACTTCTGGCCTGTGTTCCTCTGGCCTCAGCAGGACACAGCAGAGCTGCCAAACAAAAGAGATCCTTCCCCTGCAGCTTGGAGTGGAGCGAACAGGCAGAAGGTCTAGTAACGCGAGCAAAACATTAGCCTGGGCACAGGAGGCCTGGATTCCAGTCCTGAAGCTTTCTTTGATCAGTTTGTCTTGGTCAAGGCTCTGTTTTTTCATTGTAATTAAGTAAAACCCACTCAAATTCGCTTAGGCCAAATAGAGTCTTGGGTGTAGGTCTTTCAAAGAACCCAAGGGAAACAAGCAGAGTTGAATCCCAAAAGAAACTGCACCAAGAAAGTAGAAAGCCACCAAGAATCAAGGCAGCTTCTCTTATTCACTCCTTTTCCCTCCCTCCATCTCTCTCTCTCCGTGTTCTTTCATCTAGTTTTGCTATGTGGCTATGTCATTTCTGCCTTTGCTTTTGCATGCCTGCAGAAGTTGGCCCTCCAAGTGTAAATGTCTTCAGTTAAAAAAACCAGCTGAACAGACAAGTGTTGCCGAATTTCATTTCCAAATTCCCAGGTGAGAGATACTGACTAGACAGATGGGGTCAGGGGCCTGATCCTGGTCCAATCAGCTGTGACCTGGAACAGGGGCTGGGGGTGTGAGTCAGGATCATTCAGTACAAAGAGCTGTCAGTAGCAATCTCTGAGAATTGAGGAAGGACAGTGGTGAGAGGGCAGGCACCAGGAGGGGCTTCTCGGGCTGGGCACACTGTCAAAATACATCTACTTTAGTACTTAGCCTGCTCGCATTTCAATTCTTTGAGGAGCTTAAACTTCTAGTCCCTTAAGCCCTCCCCTGTGAGTCTTGAGTTCTGTCCAACACAGACATCAGCCTTGCAGTAAGATGACATAGCCTAACTTTTGCCCTCAGAAAGAGCAGACAGTCCCTGTACCAATGTAGTAAGCCCTTTGGTCACAAAAGAGATATGGAACCGTAGGACAAGTCTAACAAAAAAGGAAATAGATCAGGTTAACTGTTCTCTTATCCACTGTGACCTCCTCTCCCCAGTGCCTAAGCAAGGAGACAGCTGGAGTCTCAGGGAAGTGCTTTAATTAACCTGCTAAGGCCCAGAGGGGACCATTGACAGCATTATCACTGCACTAAGTGGATCAGAATTCCTCTTGTCTTACTAAGGTTATTGGATCCCCAAAGGCCTAGAAAGAGTTGGTGTGCCGCCCTCCGGTACCCAGCTTGCTCTTCCGTTAGAGAGCAAATGGAGCACTGGGGAGAAGGAGCATCCATGTGCAGCTGGGAGAGGTCCCTTCTAAGGTTGTTCACACAGGCAGCAGAGGCCCATCTCTAGCTTCTGTGGACACACGTGCCCCACATTATATAAACAGGCCTTTTAAGGGTCTCTTACTCTAGTACATTCATGTTGGTTCACTTCCCATTTTAGCCCATAAATCATCTCTTTTTCACTCTCTTGTCTTCCTGCAAATGGTTGAGAAATTATCTGACCCAAAGACACCATCCTTGGACTGGGGCTTCCTTCAGTGTCAGTCACTTCTGAATCAAGTACATTTAGCTGCCGTCCTGCTATTTTTCTAAATTACTGTCTTCAGCAAATGCTTCAATAAAACAGTCTTTTTATTATTCTGATGGAATTCAGCAAACAGTGTCTATGGGACTTTTGTTTTTGTGAAGTGCTCTGTTGCCAGGATACCCAGGGTGAAGATGTCAGAAGAAGACACATTGAAAGGACAAGCTATAGTGAATATCCCAGAATCAGCCCCTTGCATACTAATCATTCTGATTTACCCTATGCTGTTTCTGTTTGCTATAGGAAGATACTAGAGCCACAGTTTCCAAATAATAAACTATCCAGAGAACAGAAAACATGTATTATTAAGGAGGGCAGTCCATGCTTAACTTCCTTCTTTTTCCTTTCTTTGAAAATGTAGCACTAAGACCATTAGAGACAAATCTTGGTATTTCATTAATGCAAATAGGGAGATGAAAGAGAAATAGATTTCTGCACTGACAACTTCAGGAAGAACTTAAAATACAATGAAAGGAAAGGATGAGAAAAATTAAAGCTACTTCTAACAATAGCAGAAAGACTCTACAGTCACCTCATTATTTAAAAAGCGTATATTAAGCATTTTGTTAACAAAGCATTTATTAAGTACCTTCTAGGTATACAGTATGATACTAAGGCCTCAGACTTAAACTAGATGTCTTTGAAATGAAATAGATATAATGTCCTACATCTAAATAAATAGAAAAAAGGAAAGGTAGTTCTACAAGTTCAGAATAAAGAGACTTGAGATTGTCTTGGCAGTAACTCCCATGGCCATAGCAGACAACAGATTTTTTTATAAGCAAGTAGTATGACGTATCAGGGGCAGGGGACAATTTAACTTTGGACTGTCTCAATAGCATTGTCCTGATCACATGAATATATTGTACTATCAGAATATGGGCTCACCATGCTAGATGATACGTGAAGTATTATGTTAATACAGACATATTTCAAGAAAAATGTTGGCTAACTACGTACATTCTAGATGAGACCAACAACCTTGGTGGAGATGTGGAGGAGGGCTGACCAGAGGGAAAGTTCTAGAAACTGCTTTATCAGAATAATTATTGAAGAAACTGAAGATGTTTAAGCCAGAAGAAGAAAAGTTTACAGTGTTGGTGAAAATGTTATTGAAGTTGTAGAAAGCACCAAAGTCACTCTAAATACATCCATCTTGACCAAAGATTGTCTGAGCTCAAAATTAGCATCATTCTCTCATCATTCAATAGAGTAGAAACTTGAATGTTATATTTCCTAAAGAAAATTAGTTGGCAGTCACCCCATCAGCCATGCACTGCTAAGTCATAACACAGGGCCTGGAGTCTGGCTGAGTCCTTGCTTTCAGAGGTGGCATCATGATCCGAGTCCAAGGCCTGATCTTGGTTCTGAGGGAGTCTTCTCTCTTATCTTCTCTCTTGGCCCAGAGCTTTTTCCTTCACCAGCGAAGAAGAAAGACAATTCAGAGGACTTATTGTCCTCCCCAGGGAAGAGGTTTCTCCCTGCCAACAACAAGTTCTGAGAGGGTTGCAGAGGTGGGAGCTGTCATTTTGGACTGAGCATATACCTCAAAGAGACACAAAGCAACCACAAATCCTGAGCCCCCACTTATGGAAACCCATTCCAAGATTTCTGCCTGATTTTTACAATGCTCATTCAGAGAAGCTAACAATATCAAAACCACTGTTTTCAAAACTCTAAAACATCCTTTCCACAATTTGTGTCGAAATAGCTGTAAACGTCAAAAGTGTAGCCCACCTGAGACAACTTAAGCTGTTTCTAGAGGAGCCAATTTCCATCCTTCCTCCCTTCCCGCTGCCAGCCTGGTTTTTAAAAAATTTGACCACAATGATGAGCAAGAAAAGGGACCATCAAGACTCCCAGAAAATTATTGAGCCATGAGAAACCACAAGAGTAATAGTCAACCTATGCCATCAGTATTGGTGTAGGAGAAACCAGAATTTTTATATTGAAAAATCCAGATTAACCTATATGCTGGCTTGACCATGAAACAATCAATATGTTACAGAGCAATGTAAGGATTAATGGCAATAATTACACTTAGGCAATGCATACGACATATTGTTAAAATGATTATGGAAAGAAATAACATTAAGCTAATTGTGACCTGATAGCAGTATTTAAAAATAGCTTCTCAGCTTTCCAATATGCATAAAGAAATGTAAAAGATTCATACCTTTGCCCCTATAATACCTATTCCTTAATTTTCATACTAAATAAATAACCCCAAATGCAGACAAGAATTTATGCACAAAGGTTGATATTTCATAAACTTAAAACAAAATCTAACATTTGGAGAATAATTCGTAAGTTTTGGAAAATTCATCCAATGGAATTTCAACATGGTAAAATTAAAACATAATGTGAGAAGAAAAAAAAGGAATGCAAAATTGTAGAAATATTACCAAATAAAACATGCCAAAAAGTGGTTGCATTTGGATGATAGAAACATGGATAATATTTCCCCCAATAAACACGCACAACATGAATGGTGAGACTATTAGGCAAAAATGTGTTAAAGGCTCTAACTTCTCATGTGATTATCTTTATTCCAGGTGAAGCAGTAAATGGGTCATAGAGGAAAGAGCAGAATCTGGTTGTGTCTGGACCTTTACCTCTTGCATACACATGAACCCCGTCACTTTATTGTAACTCATGTTTAACCAGCTGAAACCAACTGACTGAGAATGGTTACATCTGGATCAGCTTTTTGCTTGGTCTCGCCAGTATGGTGATCTGGCTTTTCTTTTTTTTTTTTCAGATTAATTTTCTTCTGTTATTGGAGACTCAAGTCCCAGAGCACCCACAAGCCTTTCCACAGAAACGCCATGTTTTCAGAGGAAGCTGAGCTTGCTTCAAAGTCGGAGAGGGGGTGGAGTGTGGAAAAGCGTCAAAAGCCTCAAGGCATGAACTACACTGAGAAACCTCAAACATGCCCTGGAGGATCCATGGGCAATGATTACACAGTCCTGAGAGGAAATAATTTCCATGCTACCTTTAAAACCAGCATTCCTGTGTCTTGCACCAGAAGTATTTCTAATTCATTTCCCCTCCTACTCTCTAGCTGTCTTCTTTCATTTAATTCTCTCCCCATTTCCATCACAAAAATTCATTTAAATAGTAGCTATGTGCAATCCATTCCCACCCTCACCTCAGGTGAAAAGTCTTTGTCTTTAAACAAAGGTCAAAACTCCCTATTGGGTTCCATGGACGCTTCTGGGTGTTTTCACACATGTATTGACCCAGTTCATTCCCATAAAAACTCCATGAAGTGTTATTATTTCTATTCTCTGAGTGAGGAAAGTGAGGCTCAGAGAGATTTTAAATTGCTTGCCCCATCACCCTTGGAAAATCCAGGGTTTAGAAGAAGCTTTCAGTTCTAAGCCTCATTTTTCTACTATACCACGGTGGATGTCCACTGAGTGACATCCATTCTGGGTTCCCTGGAAATAATATAACCATATAATTTGCCGCCAAAACTGGGACAATTTTTAGAGGGGAAAAATGCATTATTCATAATTATGCTGGGACAACAGGCATAAATTTGGACCAGCCAGAGAAAACTGGGAATAGTCATCCTAACTCAGGTGGGAAAGGTACAAAATATAGTCAAGGGTCTTCTACAGTCCGCCAAACGCACAACCATGTGCATAAGGAACAAGTTACAACCTGACAAACAAATAAAAAGTTGTCAACTGAATGGAAGTCACTGAGCCATTTTTGTGTCACAAGAAACTATCCCTAAGAGAACATGGGCAGGGACAATTCAACCAGTGCAGCCACTCAAAATAATCATGCTTGAAAGGAAGCCACACTGTTGTGATATCATTAAACACAGAATATTTGAAATTGACTTTTAATGATTTCCAAACAGAGGAGCAGGCTTTCACCAAGCGTGGAGGCCCCTGTCCTATAAAGCTATTTCTTGGTTAAGACTTAAGTGCTAAGAAACTTATCCTTCTGTACAAATGGCATGTAAACAATGCAACATTTATATTTGCTCCCTTCTCTTCTCCATCACCTGCACCTAAAAGCATTGTGGGCTCAAGTGTAAAACAACTCAAAACCATTGGTTGTTCTATTGGCTGCTGATGAGGAGGGGCCAAGCCAATGGTTGAATTTCAAAGGAAAATTCGCATCTCTTTCCTTCTGCCTGGACATTCTCATCAGTACATCAGAGGACCTGGAATCAGCTAGCATTTTAAGTTAAGCCAAGACAATCCCACAAATATAAAAGTCACAGTGTCCCTCCGTGTTGCCTAAGCAAGGATGACTACAGTATGACCTGGGCTAGCACAGGAGCGACACAGACACAGGTCAGCTTTGAAGTGAATGGACACGTCAAGGAAACCCTTCAATACCCAGTCCTCAAAGGGATGCAGGATCCATCAACGGCCCCTATCCGTTGTCTCCGAGCCAAGCAGGCTTTGCTCTCTCGCAAAAGAGCCAAACGAGGTTTCAGGTTGAAACAGTCTCAGATGGCACTGCTTTGGAGGCAACTGAACTACTGCCTATCACAGCTAAAGCTGTGACAAGGGACAGCCATAGGAGATAAAGAAGAGGAAGATGAGACATCCAAAATGCCCAAGAGAAACTGAGAGTTTCAGGGAAGCATATTTCTTATCAGACGTTAAAATTACCAGAAGAGACCAACAGACATTTTAGAAAAGTCTTTTGCAAAATCAAAGCCAATAATCCTGTTAAAGCTGTAATCTCTAGTAGGATCTCCTGGGGCTTAGGAAATCGATTGGGTTGTATTTAAATCTATATGTATTCTGTTTCCTGAAGAGTAGCTGTGTGCAGTCACTATCTCCAGAATAGCGGGTCCCAGTTCACTGAGCACTGATAGGTTTGTTCACATGTTTTCACTCATCACACCTATAATAGTGCCCCAGAGGGAGGCAACATCGCACAGCAGTCAAAGGCCTGGAGTCTGGACTCAGAGGACATGATTTCAAGTGCCTGTTCCACCACCCATTAAATGTGTGACTTTGCAAGTGTTACTTAATTGCTCTAGGTTTCAATTTCCTCCCCTTCAAAAGGTGGGGAGGGGGAAATACTGGTGCTTAACTCACTGGGGTGTTGGAGAATTAAGTGAGTCAATATACATGAAATGATAGAACAGTGCCTGGCAAATGGTACATACTGTATAAGTGTTGGTTATCATTATGGATAATAAAAATACATTGATTGTTTTTCACAATTGGACAACTTGTTCATGCTTGTTGTTTGAATCCCTCTTGTTCTAAAAACAATGTGAGGCAGCTGACAAAAATGAGTAAAATACGGTAGGATAGCATAATTTTCAAGTGGGAACAAAAGAAATAAAATCAAGTGTGGAGTTAAAATTAAGCTAGAATGTTTAGATGTTTAGTTTGTATTTTTTTTAATTATGAATTGACCTCTCAAAGGAAAGACAATAGCTAGACAGACACATGGGGAAGGTGAATCCTCATGAATGATATGCCTTATGGTAGATGTTATGGTTGATTCTTACATAATTTTCAGGTTGATGTCTCGTTATTGCTTCCTTTGAAGTCAACATTTTTCCTGGCTTTGTTCTCTCTTCTTTGCATCACTGATCCTTAATGCTCACAATGGAAATGTATAGCAGAGAAGAGGAACATACTACTAAAGAGAAGAGGAGCAGAGAGCAAGGAAGTGGCAGCTAAGAACAAAGGCAGACAGAGCAAATGGGAAGGAAGGGGAGCGGGAAGTTTAAAGGGCTTAAAACACTCCCTGTCCTGCCCTAGAAAGATGTGCTCTCTACACCAGAGTCCTCTGGGGCTCCCAGGATCTACAGGGAACTCCCAGCCTGACCTCTTCTTCCAATTAATGCTGCTCATTAGCATTTTCATGAGGTGATGCATTTGTCTTCTGAATATGGTAATAATCGCAGAGTTCTTCCTTGTCTTGGGAGAATTTATTCACCAAAAGTGTCTGCTCCAGGAACCAATTAGGAGAGTGCTGTCTTAAAGAATTTTACTGTGGTTTGAACATCAGGATTAACTTCAGTGTAGGTCATGTTTATGTGCTGCATAAACAAAGAAGTTATTGATATTCTAGAACTAGATGATTACAGTAACAACTCATGTTTAGATTCATGAAACTAGAGGAGACCTTTTAGAGATCACTGAATCCTGCTTCCTTATTTTGCAGCTGAGATGAAGTCACTTTCCCCAGACCACCCTACCCTGTCCTTGTTAGACTTAAGAGCAGAGGCACAAAAGTAAATTTTGGGTCAGAAAAGATTAATGGAACACAGCACATGATTTTCTTCTTTTTTCAGTTTTATCAGTGTGTGAGCATCTTTCACAGCTCTAAGCTGTTGTCTCGGGGACTGGGTGTGCCAGGATGCTCACTACAGCTGCTCTGTAGTGGGCCATTCGGGACCCTCTGTTGATTCCTTTCCGGCTGTCCAGCTGCCATCTGTCAGTGCGGCCATTGTTATTTCTCATGAGAATCAGCTATAATTTGAGAAGAGTTGCCACTTGTCAGGGAGAAACCATATCACCAAGATTATTACATTGGAAAGCATAATTTTGTTCAAAATTTACTCAGTAAACTCTAGCTGGAGGGCCAGAAGGCAATTGCATATTTATATGCACGAGCTTTATGCCACCTATTGTTCTTACTTCTCAGAAACATGGTGGCAAAAGGAGCGGCCTCTGTAAATAGACTGCTTTGATTATCAGCTATATGGTCTTAGGTCAACATCTCCAAGCCTTGGTTTCCTCAAAGGTGAAATGGAGACTCTAAAAATAGTACCTACAACATAGGATTATTACAAAATGCAAACGAGATCAACCAAGTAAAGCACTAGTACATGTAGGCATTAAATAAAGCAAAAGAAGAACCTCAAGGCTGGGGAATAGACAGACACTCATGTAGGATAAAAGGTCATCAAGGGAGATGCCATGCTCTCAGGAGATTAACCTTCATAAGGAAAGACAGCCGATTATGTGTTCTAGATATTCCACTCTGAGGACAGACCTCTGAGGGATTTCTGCTCCCTCTCCTGCTCCTCTCCTATTCACCCTCATGACATCACGCACTCACAGCTACCCCTTTTTGCCCACACAATCCATTCAGCAAAAACCTGGATAGAGCAGAAAATGACTGATCTCCCATGTTTGAGGCTGGACACAGGAAATGGCAGAAACATGAGGGATGAGGAGCAGAGGGGGTAAAAGCACTGAGAAACTGTAGGGAGTGGCATAAGGAAGAAGGAAGGAAGGATATCCAGGCACATGACATCCCCAAGAATCTAGAGTGCAACTTGTGGGCAAATTGAATAGATTAAGGAATCCATTTTTGCTTCCCTGGCCAAGTGGGGGGCAAGGAGGGAAAACATGTTGTTTTTCCCCATCCTACCTCCACTCTCTAGCAAATACTTGGATTTCTCCATTTGAAAGGAGGGAGGTAGAGTGAAACAAGTACAGTATTTGGCAACCTTAATAATAGTAACAGCTGACAAAGACAAGAATTATCAAAGGATGATAAAAGAATTAGGTGAAAGTTTGATGGGCAACCGGATATTTATACAGTTTCCAAATGCTAATTACAAAGAAAAAAGTGGTAACTTTACAGCAGATACCCCATAACCACACAATCCAAGCTGACATCACCAATAATGAGACAAACTGACATTGCATGCCTCTTCATATGATGCATTAAGATGGACACAATATTACTTATGTAGTATTCCTGCCAAAAATGCGTAACCTGAAAGTAATCATGAGGAAAGAGTAAAACACAAATCGAGGGGCATATTACAAAATAACTGGCCAGGTACTCTCTCAAAATGTCCATGTCATGAAAGACAACTACAGGCTGAGGAACCACTCCAGATTAAAAGAAACCGAAGAGCACAATGAGTGAGCCTGGATTTGATCCTGGATCAAGAAAAGTGATATAAGAGATATTATTTGAGATAAGATCTAAATATGAACTATATAATACAGAATATTATTATATCAATGTTGAGTTTCCTGAATCTGATCACTATACTCTGAGTATGTAAAAGAATATTCTTGGTTTTAAGAGATACGTATAAAAGTACTTAAGTATAAAAGTCAAGCATCTCAAATCATTTAGCAAGTTTAATAAGAAGGAAGAGGAGGAGAAGGAGAAGATGCATGTGTATGGTGGGGAGGGGTGTGTAGAAAGAGAAAAAGCAGTGATTGGAAAATGTTAACACTGGAAAATCTAGTAGAGCTTATGTGGAAGTTCATTACATTATACTTGCATCTTTCCGTAAGCTTGAAATTTTTTCAAAATAAAACATTATCTAAAAACAGAGAGCAAGAGCTATGCATAAGACAAACCACAAGCAGATTGCAAGATGGATTTGCCATTGAAGGCACTATCCCCTTCCATGAGGAGCACACTGGCCTGGGTCGCATTTCCTCTGGGGGTGCTTGGCTAGGCTCCCATATTGTTGCATTCTCCAAGGGTGTGACCACTAATCATTGTGATTTCATTGCAAAGATAGATGGCTCATTTGGTGTGACCTTAATTCTTTTCCAATTTACTGAGTTTTTTTTAGTAGAACTCCTCTTATGCTACCTACCAATCAGGAAAAATAGTTGACTGGTTAATTGTAAAAAGCTTATGAAAGGAGCAAGCCATTTTCAAATATTAGACTTACATGGCTGAAATATTTCTTTTCCCTTGAAACTTTGTGTACCTTCTTTGAGTAGGCGTTTGCCAATTGGAGTTACACATTGTCTTTCTTGCATCAAGCACACTCAGACAAGCCATACATCACCAATTATTTCCAGATTTAGTTTCTTTAAAGGTGAAAGCACATTTCTTCTACATGTTTACTTCTTTTCAATCATTTACAGGTGTTTCGCCTACTATTTAACATAGACTTTTTAAGCACTTGACTTTATTGAGTTCCTCTGGAGGTTTCAACTTATTTTTCATAGAAAAAAAACCTCTTTCCTTACATGTATCATCAGTTTATGTAATATTTAATTAAATTCTATAATTACAATGTTAAGGACAACTAGATGAAAGAGATTTGGAAGCAAACACAATTGGCTCTTGGTAAGCATATAGGCATACCCCTAACCAAGGGAGCAGAGGAAGGGCATAATGCTGACGGGCTGACCAGCTATATGTGTTCAGGGTGCCATTAGCTTCATTCACCACGTGTTAGGGAAGAAATGGAAGAGCATCGGTTAATTCCACAGGCAGTTGGGTGTTGGTTAAGTAGAGGTCATTATGAGATCTATATTTACTTATATTTCAGCCAACAAAAAAAATTTCACTACCCTCCCAGGGTAAAAATATCCCTTCTGATGATGAATATCAATTCTCTGTGAAATGTACCACCTACCAGAGAAACTAAAATTAGGAGTGGTGATTTGGTTAACATACAGCAACTCAGCACCTCCTATGCACCAGACATTGATCCGGGCGCTGGGGTACAGACGGATTCCTCTGTGGAGTTTCCATCCTAGCGGGTCTAGCTCTGGGCCAGGCCCTGCTTCTCTGCCCCAGCAGAATCTGCAGAAAATGTCTGCTTGACTAATAAGCAAGGAATTAATTCAAGGCTGTCCTTTTTCTCTTCTGAGAGACGGGAAGAATGAAAAAGAGGGAGTTTTTTCACACTTTGTCGAGTTAAATGATGTTATCATTTGCCACATGTACAAGTTGTTTATGGTACAGTCAATTGATCATGACGCCAGAAACCAAGTGATAGATGGGACATGGCTGTAGCAGCAGCAGAAAAACAAGGAGAAATAGACATAATGAACATGCAGAGGCACATTGATGCAATTTTGTGTCTTCTTTTATTTAAGCAATTGTCTAAAGTCGAGATGATTTCTTTAATTAATCAGAGAGCCAAGCCCTTTTAGTTTTCAGTGTTTATCTCTGCCTTCAAATTACTTTTAAAAAGACCGCTGCTGCTTTTAGTAGAACGGACTTCTCCTTTAAAGTGAGGAAGCGCTGGGAAGATTCCTGAAATACTTGGGTTAAAGAGAAGAGCTGTAGGTTCAAGTGTTGAACTCTGCATTGCCTACCCCACTAAATGGTTCTGCCCATCTCCTTGCCTCTAATCTGTATCTAGTCCCTTCCTTCCTTGGCTCTCATCCCCACCAGGCAGGCCATCCCCTCTGCATACACACCCATCTCTAGACCCAACTCGTACAAGTCAACCTGCCAAGAATGGCCTCCTCCTTGCACTCCATGAATTAAATCCTATACTTTGCTAAATACTCAAATCAAGGCTCCCTTCCTCTAAGCGATTTCCTGTCCGTAGTCCTGTTTCATGGATACATGAAAGTACATTTCATGAATACTCTTTAGCAATGACCAAGTTTAAACTCCTTTGTTTTATCAGTGAGAAAACTGAACGTGGGAGAGAGTGAGCTGCACAGCCACTGTCATGGTAGAACTTGAGCAAAACCCAAGGTTTCTTCTTCCCCAGCTAAGGGCTCTTTCCACTACATCACACTCTCCTATTTTTATTACTGCAGCACTTATTCATACAGCCTCTGCAGAACTGCCCTGCACTTGCTTTCCATCAGAGTCGGTCTGATTCAGGTATGTAGAGCTTCCCCACCCAATTAGCATGCAGGTTGCTTGAGGGCAGGACTGTGCCTTTCATGTCCTCAGCATCCACAGAGTGAGAAGACACTGACAAAAGGACCAGTGAATTTAATTAGCTAAATCTCAGATGAGACAGCATCAGATCCTTCCTCACAGCAACCTCCCAGTCCCCCAATAATCTCAGCCAGCACATGTCTTCTGATTGCATTTCCAGGCACCCCCTGCGCTTTTGATTAACTTCTGTATTTTTCAGCTGTTGCATTGCCAAAGCATCCATTTTGTTTCCCCAGGTGGGATATAGAACTGTAGGTAACAGGCAGTTAATAAGCTTAACAGGTAGGGACAGAGGCTCATTAATGGTTGCTCTGTGATTTGTAGCATGCTCCCCCAGCACCTAAATCTTGAAATAAATATATTCAGAAACTCCGTTATCCCGGAAGAGGACATGGATCATTTTTCTTTCATTAACAATGGAGCCGCTACAGCAACATTTTTATTTATATGCACATTCCCAACCTAAAAGCTTGTCCCTTTAAACCTGCTTGCACTAAATTTTGATCAGCGTTTGACGAAACTTATGGATTGGAGACAACCTGGTAACCATCTGTGCCCAATGCATATTAAAGAAAACGTAAATTCACAAAAGGCTCCCCGGCATATATCAGTTTATCCACCCTGGGAAGACAGAGGATGATTAGATAATCTGGGACCAGATCTCTGGATTCAGGAGGGCCATGTTAATGAGGAACTTTGCTTAAGTACACAATAGGGAGACGCCTTCAAAAAAGGAAATTTCTAGATAAAGGGTGAATCCAGCTTTCTTCTCTCTACCTGGTTATTTTTTTGATGTGGGAGACGCTTTTGGAGGTCTCTACCAAGCCATAAGACCACATACACACACACACACACACACACACACACACACACACACACACACAATCTCTGAGCCCTAAAGAATTTGAGTCCAGGCAGCCGTGTTAATATTCTCCGACCTTCTCTCCACTACCACTCCTTCATTCTCCCTCCTCCCCTGCTGCCCTATGACCACAGCCTTGGAGCTGCTCTAGCCCCAGTCTGCTAGGCATACGCTATGATCAGAACTGAGGCAATCACCACATCTCTCCCTCTGAACCTTTCTGACTGCTCTGACTTAGTCTTAACTAATGAGATTCCTTTCTGGACTTGGGAATTGGCCCTGAGAAGACCAGCTCTACTGTTTACCTGAACTGAGGGCTTTGTAAAATTGGAAGCTAAGAGGTGGCCATCTTTTGCCATCTGCTTGAAGAAATAGCAAAAGTTGGTGCAGTGAGAGAGAAGTAAAGCAGATACACAGTGACAAATGGAGAGCCAGATCCTGGCAGTTCCCAGAGAAAGACAGAGAGAGAAAGAAATTGTGCTGCTTTCTGAACATTTTCCAGGTGCTGGGCCCAGCCAGCCCTGGGCCCAATCCTAGCCACATACTCTTCCCTCGGGTTTCAGGCAATAGCTCCATTTTCTTAGCATCAGTCCTCCCTTCTGCTTGGTTTGTGTGCAGTCAAAAAGAGCTTTGAGGAAGACCCCTAGCCAAGTGAGGGCAGGACCCAGTCCAGGCTTTAGGGCCAGGCCTCAGCAAAGCCATGCTGGGCTAGGAGCCTGCCCACTGCTTGGCCTGACCAATGCCTGGCCTATTTCAGAACCAGATCCTCTTGCTGGCTCTGAAGGAATCTTTTCAACAGCTCTGTCCTTGCCAGAAGCACATGGAGCTAGAAAACAAAGCACCAGGGATGAAGGAGGGAGCCTCTGACTGAAGCAAGAGCAGAACCAGGGATAGCTTTTGACAACTGCATCACTCCCTGGCTGATCTCAAACTGTCACCTACTGGGGCTCTACTGAAGTGTCCCTGAGTTCTGCCCTGGGGCCGGGGACAAAGAAGGAAGCTCCCCACAACGACTAGTTGGTCACACCCAAAAGCTGCAAATTTGAGTGCCTGCGGGGGGAACATAATGCTCCTGCCACAAAGCCACAAGGAAAGACAGATGGGTAGCTCCCTTCCTCTCCACCACACTGAAGGCCTGTTCTTTCTTCCAAAGATATTTTGTACACTTTTCCAATTTTATTAAAACTCAATACCCAACCTGGTCAAAGTTCTGTCTTAGCTCTAACACATGTCCCAGGTAACTGATCACTGGACTGAAATCACAGAATTTCACCTCCCCCAGACAAAGCAGAAGCGTGTCCACCCACAGCTCCCTCAGAGGCACCCCCATTCCCCACCTGCCCCAACTTTCCTCCACCATCCTTCCCTGATAAGCCTCTCCATTCATTCTGTAGACTGCCTGAGCCAGAGGGAGTAATTTAGTACCACACAGGACACCTTACCCTTGGAGTGCTAAATACAAGTTAAGACTTGTGATTCTTTTCAGCTCTAATCATGGACTAATTTCTCTGATAAAGCTACTCCAGATTTCTATTCAGCTCAGACCCTTGGCATCAGGCCTTGGAGTTGTTCCGGGCTGTGTGGCATATCCTGTGATCTGAGCTCAGGCAGTCACCACATCCCTCCACCACTGAACCTTTTAACCTGCTTTGTTTTGATTATTTTAAAATCCTGCCAAACCCATTAGGGCTAATGCTCAGCTGAAAGCAGCCGCGACCTCCTGTCAGCGCTTGGCACTGCGGAGCCATCGGTGACAAGGAGGAAGCTCACCATAGTCTCTGAAAGAGGCTGGCACCCTCTGCTTCCAAAGGGAGGAGGAGGGCCACAGTGAAAAAAGCAGCTCCCACCTAAACCTCTGAAGTCAAACGTCCCCTCCCCCCACAGCTCAGGCCTCAGCTCTTTGAAGGATATGAGCAGCTGCAGAAGCAACAGCAGCCTCATGATTCAAAAAGTCCCACCAGCAGCTCTCCGAGTTTGTAATCAAAACAAAAGCGCACCTGTGTTTTGGCAAGCTTCAAAGGGGTTATGATTGGGAGCGACTGCAAAGTGGTTATGAGAGAAGGCTCAGAGCCTCTGACTGCACACATCCACCACAGCGTTCTGGCACCACGGCTGCTCGGCGACCTTGAGAGGTCACCTAGTGGATCCTGGACATGTGAGAGAGTCAGAGTTGACTTACTCTGAACAAGGGCGCTCTCAGGCACGCAGTCCACAGTTCAAGATCCTCACAGCCTGTCCTTTCGTGGCTTAGATTTGTACCACTTTTCTTTAACATTGAATAAAAACTTTCTGTAGCATCCCCTTTGCTCTTGGCTCCTAGAATGTCCCTCCATCCCCCCTACTCAAATCTGGCACATTCTCTATGACCCAGTTTTAGTTGCTTTTTCCCGAAGGCTTTCTTAGCTACCTACCACAGCCCTCAAGGCTCTTCCTACAACACTTTCAGATGGTTGCACATAATTCTGCTGTTATTTCAGACTCCTTTCTGCTGTTCTCAAATATTATGCCTGTGTTAATATTCTGTTCCTCAATATCATAAGCTCCTGGAGCTCAGATCACTTTAGCATACACTCGGATTGCCTGATTGATTGGAAGGAAAAAATTAATAAAACAGTGACAATGCACATCCCAGGGCGAGGTTTCCCAGCCACCCTTCCTTAGCATTCGTACTCTGAGTCAAGAGAACACAGCACTTGGTAATTTCCAAAGGTCAGAAAAAGGTGATCATGTTCAGCCAACAAAGATCTGGTGAGCCATGTGCATCTGGATGTCTCTGCTGTCTATTTCTGTGTCATCCTCTCCTCAGCGAGGGAGTCAGCGATGCAAATGGTGGTGGATTCCAATCCATAATTGTAGCCTCTTCCCTTTAATCCCAAGTGTGGAGCAGTTCTGCGTCCCTGCCTTGGCAGCTAAAGGGCTTATTCAGCCCCCAGCAACTGCAAGAGGTGTTCATAGGACCATGAGCTTCCTATAACTGCACGGAAGGACCACAAATGGCCAGTAACCACCAGGAATGACCACAAGGACTCTTCCTGTTTGCTTCACCTTGAGTGTCCTTGGAGGGCCAGGCCTGGTTGAGACAGGAGTTGTAGAAATTGGAAATGAGACTTTACAATGAAACTCTAAGGAAAGCTAGCTCTGTGTACCCTCACTGGTAAAAGCTCTAAACAGAAAGACAGCAATCCCCATCCCCACCACACTCTCCAGGACCCTCATAGGCAGGCCCATGGCTATGGCCTGCCAATAGTTCTACCTTCCGTATGCCCCAGGAAGTAAGGGGCAGGCGCCCTCATGGGCCTTGGAGACCCTGATCACTCTCAGTGGTGGAGGAGGAAGAGAAAGGAAGAAAATCCATGCAAAGTCAGGTTCTAGCAGAGTCCAAATAGAAGAATTTAAATTTTTTAAAAAGTCAATTTAGAAAGATCTAGGAATTGGTCATTGGGTAATTTCTCTACATCCAATCTGTCATGGACAATAAATGTTTTGGTTCAAGTGTTTCTAGATTGAAGTATGAGGTGAAGGAAATATTATATCTTTTCTTTTGTCCTGAGGAAGAGAAACCAATTCCCAGGGGCAGCATTGTTGAGGAAGAAGAACTTAAGCATTAAAAAAAAAAAAAATAGGTAGAAAAAATAGAAATGAATACATTCAGAAATGCCTCTGAGACTTCAGATAACATCCTTGTGTGTACCTGCGACAGAGCTACACCTGGTCTAAGAGGCCAAGCCTGGCCTTAGCCTCGTTTTTCTTGGACGTATCGTGTCTTCTACTCACCACTTCCCCCACATACCACAGTCCAGGACTTTTGCTGACCGCTCAGCTCCTCACCACTCACACACCAGCCCAGCAGCTCCGTGGCTGTCAGGAGAATTGCCTGTTATCGGGCTTATGTGAGATTAAATTTAGTCATTATCTTGGAAGAGAGTTATCTCATGTTGACAAAATCCCTCAGAGTTCACTGTAGAGAACTTTAATTTCCACATTCAAATGAGATTTGAATTTGATCAGGCATCAATTAAACGCTGCGCATTCCACAGCGATCTAACTTCTGAAGAAGAGGTGCTGCCTGCTCTGGGCTTGCTCAGCTCTATGGTTTTGTTTCCTCTTAAAATCATCATCTGAGGTTATAGGTCAGACTCGGAAATAATGGGCAATACATTTACAATAATACATGTGGGTTTGATTACTGCTTTTAAAAAGAGCCATAACAGTCTAAATTACAGGCTCACTTTCCTGGGTCAGCTCAGTCTCAAGGAGGACAACACCATATGGCAGCTAAGAGCAACGAGACAGGCTTGAGTCCAAATCTTACTCCACCACTGTAGCTGTGTCAAATCAGGCAAGTTAACTAACCTCTCCCAGCTCAGTTTCCTCATCTATAACATGGGAAATAACAATGAGACAATAAATATAAAAAGTATCACACATGGGGCCAGCCTGGTGGCACAACGGTTAAGTGTGCACGTTCCGCTTCAGCAGCCCAGGTTTCGCTGGTTCAGATCCCAGGTGTGGACGTGGCACAGCTTGTCAAGCCATGCTGTGGTAGGCATCCCACATGTAAAGTAGAGGAAGATGGGCATGGATGTTAGCTCAGGGCCGGTCTTTCTCAGCAAAAAGAGGAGGATTGGTAGTGGATGTTAGCTCAGGGCTAATCTTCCTAAAAAAACAAAAAATCATCGCACAAGGCCTGATATAGAATAACACTCAAAAAATGACAGCTGCTATTTATCAGTACCTCTCTTAGGGTATTAACCATTTTCTGAATTTAATTATTTGTTTATTTATTCAATCATCAAATATTTTATGAGCACCTACCAAGCCATGGGGGAAGACGCTGGGGATAGAGAAATAAAAATATGTGGCCTCTGCTCTCAAAGAGCTTATAGCTTTGGGGTGAGACATATTTCTTAGCAAGCTTATGAGACTGTGTATACAAAGTGTTATGAGAACATTGGAGAAAGAGTATCCAAATTTGACTGAAGAAATCAAGGAAGGCTTTATAGTGGAGGCAGCTCTTGAGATCAGATTTGAAGGATAAGCATCTGTTGGGGACACAGATGCAGAGAGGCTACTCCCTTCAGAGGAAATAGCTTGTGCTGAGTCTCAGAGGCTTGGGAGACACTCCAAGCTGATCCATCATGCCTGGCGAGGAGAGGTAAAAGAAAAGGTGAAGGAGAAAGCAAAGAGCTGGATGATGAAAGACTGTTGTAGGCTCTCTGTAAGGAAGAAATGATTGTAACAGTTTTCCCCATTGAAGATAAGGCCCAGCTCTTGTTCATTTGTACCCAGCACAGAGACCTGCCATGATGGTTAATTTTATGTGCCAACTTGACTGGGCCACAAGATGCCCAGATATCTGGTTAAATGTTATTTTAATGTGTCTATGAAGGTAGTTCTAGAATAGATTAGCATTTTAATTGGTGGAGTGAGTAAAACAGATTGCTCTCCCTAATGTAGGTAGGCATCAACCAACACATTGAGGGGCCAAACAGAACAAAAAGGGAGAGGAAAGTTGAATTCACTCTCTCCCTGACTGCTTGAGCTAAGACATCAGTCTTCTCAGAGCAGGACTTACACCATAAGGCACTCCTGGTTCTCAGACCTTTGGATTCAGACTGAAATTTGCACCACTGGCTTTCCTGGGTCTCCAGTTTGCAGATAGTAGATCGTGGGATTTCTCAGCCTTCATAATCATGTGAACCAATTCCTTATAACAAATCCCAAATATATCCTCCATTAGCTCTGGTCCTCTGAAGAACCGTATCTGCACATAGCAGATGCTCAATAAATGTTACTTGAAAGACAAATTAATGAATGGAATATTTTAGGATTACCAACTCACTTTCAGGAATCAGATGAAATCTTGAGAGAGAAGGGATTAAAAAGGAAGAAATGGAAGTTCCCACATAAATCTGGCCCAAAGACTCTGTATTTTCCATAGGAAAAACCCCAAGACCCCTTTAATCATCTTGCACATGTTAAATCATAGGACATACCTGAACACACTTTTCCAGCTCTGTGATTGTTGTATGATCAGTTTATACTCAGGTGACATTGGCTGTCTCTAAACATCCTTGTTTCCACCCCCAAAGCAGGCAGCACTTAATGTAGGGTTTGGGTATCAGTCAATATCTCTGGTAGAACAATCCAAGAGCCTTTCAAAACAAAGGATTTAAACATACGGTTCCTCGAGTCTGCAAGCACATCTCGGGGGAGCCATGAAGGGCTGGGCAGATAGGGTGGGGAATGGAGGAGATCCACCTTCTGCCAGCTTCCTCTAGGGAAAGGAGAATAGCATGGACCCGGGTGCTGGCCCACATCCTCTGAGCACTGCACGTCTTTATGAATCATTTTGCTCTACATTCACCATGCACGTTCCTATGGGCAGAAATGTTATCTAAATGTGTGCTCTGTACTTTGCTTATTGTTGGCACTCAAATAAATATTGAATAATGATAAAAACTGTGCATTCATAAGCACCATTTGGTTGGATGATAAAGGGGTAAATATACATGCCACACAGAAGGGGCCTTGAGAAACACCAGTTTTCAGGATTCATCCACATACTCCCTGGCTTTTCAAGATTACACAGTGAATACAGTAAACCAGAGACGTGAACAACACGGTTTCCATATTCATTGTTTTCAGTAAGCACTGAAACTTAGCTTTAGGATCTAGGTGAAGGGGCAGGTGAGGTGGGTGGTTCTGAGAGTTCAGGGGAGCATGACCCTGTTAATTACGAGGGAGAAGGGCCAGACTGCTTTGCTCAGTGGAATGTCCCGTGAAGAGTTTGTCAAGCTCTCTTGCCAGAAAAAGAGCAATTTGGATGCTGTTTCCATTGATTTTATATTGCGTTCTCTCTAAGTTCTTCTGTGAAGAGGATTCTGAACAGAAATCAACCTCCAAGGGAAAAGTAGCAGCATTGGTAATAAATGGTGTTTCTTCTTCTTTTTTTTAAACTTCATTTATACTCCGTCCTTTCTCTGACCTTTCGGCCTGAGTGAGAAGGAGAGAGCTACAGACAGAAGAAACGCATTTTGAAACTGGGAATCCTTTTTTGTTCACATGAAAGAGTTAAGTCTGCTTCTCTCAGGCTGAACCGATCTCCCTGCCTGTGCTCGGCTAAGACAACCAGTCTGCTTCTCTCTGTGAAACGACCATTTTCGCCACTCAGTGACACTCCTTTTTCCTCTGAAATGTCTCCCTGGCAATGTTAGCATGCATGTGAACCCTTATTCTCACATGTTGGTCAAGAACACGCTTGTTAATTAGATTCCATGGTGGCTTGGGTGAGTGGTCAAAATCACTTCACATTCGTCTCATTAACAACTTCACACTTGGAGTCAGGTTTCCTGCAAGTCACAGCTGCCAGGGGAGGGTGACCCGGGAAGAACCAGAAAGGGTCCACTACCCTATCCAAGGATATCTGCACTATCCAGGAGCTACAGGGCCAGAAATGTTGCCATTTTCAATTTGTTCCTTGCCATTAGCCTAACTCTTTCAGGAAGTTCTGTATTCAGCAAACATATATTAAGCATCCTTCACGCACAGGCATTGTCGGAGACACAGCGATACAATAGCCTGCTATATAGAGGCTACATGGAAGACGGATATGTATTGATAACCATAATCTAGGATAAAAAGTATAAATATCTTAAGAGAGTTTCAGATAAAATGCTGTGTAAATTCAAAAGAGGAAGTTACTGATCACTTCTGACTCAGAGGATCATTTGGCATTTGAGCTGTGCCTTAAAGGGCAGGTATGATTTGGACCTATCTGGAAGGCATTCTAGAGGCAATGAAATTTGCAAGCTTTTTTCCTAATTTTTGAATAGTAAATATTCTAAAATAAATACCTGATTTTGTTTTTCAGATAAATTTTCTCTGTGGCAAGAGAGATCTGGGACCAGCCAGTGTTTCATCAAGTACCACACCAAGCACTTCAGAAAAAAGGGCAGCAAAGCAGTGGGAGAGCACAAGCCAGACCAGTGAACTTTCCGGATTCACGTTTTTCTTGCACCAGACAAAACTTTGATGTAAGTGATAGGAGCTGATGTTTCTCAGTAACTCCTTTGGGAGATATACAGTTGTCCTCCCATGTCCACAGTTTTGCTTTCTGTGATTTCAGTTATTCATGGTCAACCACAGCCTGAAAATATTAAATGGAAAATTCCAGAAATAAATGATTCATAAGTTTTAAATTGTGTGCCATTCTGAGTAGTGGGATGACTCTTGGGTGTCCTGCTCTCTCCTAACCAGGGCGCAAATCATTCCTTTGTCCGGCAGATCCACACTGGTATACACTACCCATCCGTTAGCCACTTGGTAGCCACCTCAGTTATCAGATCACTGTCGTGGTATTTCAGTACTTGTGTTCAAGTAACCCTTATTTTAGTTAATAATGGTCCCAAAGCACAAGAGTAGTGACGCTGGCAATTCAGATATGCCAAAGAGAAGCCATAAAGTGCTTTCTTTAATTGAAAAGGTGAAAGTTCTTTGCTTAATAGGGAAAAAAAATTCATTTGCCAAGGTTGCTAAGATCTACTTTTATTACAGTGTATTGTTATAATTGCTCTATTTTATTATTAATTATTATTGCTAATCTCTTACTCTGCCTAATTTACAAATTAAACTTTATCGTAGGTATGTATGTATAGGAAAAAACATAGTATATACAGGGTTCAGTACTGTTTGTGGTTTCAAGCATCCACTGGGGTCTTGGAATGTATCTCCCAAGGATAAGAAGGGGGTACTGGATGACCAATGGAGATATGGGCCCCAGAAGAGCAGGGGGTCCAAAGCCCTGCCTATGGCTGGGTGTGGGGGCTTGGGGAGGGACTGCCTTCAGGCTGGAGGGATGTATGGGAAAGGTGGGCCGGCTGTGGCGAACAGTCCAGCTTTCTAGAGTTGTCAATACAAAGACAGCAGGGGTGATGTCACAGAGAGCCTGGGGCACAAGGTCGAATCTAGCAGTTCCTTGAGATACTGAGACTGATTACAGCACCTTTTTTAAAATTTTTTTTATTTCTAGTTGTGATCAAATATACATAAAATTTACCATCTTAACCATTTTTAAGTATACAGTTCAATAGTGTTAAGCTCATTCAGAGTTTTTTACAGCCAATCTCCAGAATCTATTCATTTTGTAAAACTGAAACTTTATACCTATTAAACAACAACTCCCCATTTCCCCCACCCCTAGCCCCTGGAAACCACCATCCTACTTTCTGTCTCTTAAATTTGACTACTCTAAGTACCTCAAATAAGAGGAATCATACACGTTTTGTCCTTTTTGTGACTGGCTTATTTCACTTAGCATAACGTCAAGTTTCATCCATGCTGTAGCATGTGTCAGAATTTCCTTTCTTTTTAAGGCTGAGTAACATTCCATTGTATGTGTATACCACACTTTGTTTAACCATTCACTCATGAATGGACTCTTGGGTTGCTCTACTTTTTGGCTACTGTGAATAATGCTGCAATGAATGTGGGTATACAGACATCTCTCCAAGACCCTGCCTTCAATTATTTTAGGTACCTATCCAGAAGTGGAACTAGTGGATCATATGCTAATTCTATTTTTAATTTTTTGAGGAACAACCATACTGTTTTCCACAGCAACTGCACCATTTGACATTGCCACCAACAGTGCACAAGGGTTCCAATTTCTCTATTGTTATTTTGTTATTTTCTGGTTTTTTGAAAGTAGCCATCCTAATGAGTATGAGGTGGCACAGAGGCTTATAATATTGTGTTCAATGGACAAGCCTGCCCGTACAAGGAGGGAGCTATCAGACATCAGAGTTGGTACAGTTTCAGTCACCTAAAATAACAGTGCCCCTCAGCAAGGCTGCAAAATAAGGTAGAGGGAGACTCCACAGAGAAGGGTTGCCTGCCTGGGTCAGGCCCACTGGGCTCATTCTGAAGTTCCTGAGATGTGCATGTGCCACCCACAGCCTGAAGCTACTGTCCTGCAACTCAATGGACCAGTTTCAGCAGGTAAGGCCTGTGTTTGGCCCCATGGTGGAAGGGGAACATATTGCTCAAAGAAGCAGTTGTTAGGTGGTGAAGCGGAAATGCTTAACCCCTCCTCTGAGGTCTGATATCCAAGCAGCAGGCAGTGTCACAGGCATTGCTGAAGGAATCCCAACCAACGTGTGGCCAGACGAGAGACTGAAGGAGCAGCTGGTTCTATCCTGAGCCTAAAACAGTACATAGGTCATAGAACCAGAACTTTCTTAGTGACATTGGATAATGCAATTAGCCCATCATATTGTACCACAAACTCTTGTAGGGAGGAGGGTACTGAATATTTTTTTACAACAATGCCGTGCGTGTTTTTGAAGGGGACAAACTGGTGTTGAACTGCTTTTCTGGCCCATTTAGAGAAATCCCCAGGATTCTGGTAAAAGCTTCAACAGAAGCATGACTCCTTTGGATTTAGCTGGGCCCCTTTTTTGCTGGCATCTCTAACCCTGACATCACACCGAAATTTCCCGAAAGGCCACTGTTCTTTTAAATAGGCCACCATATCTCAGCCCACGTGACCTCTGTCTACCAGCGGTCAGTGACCAGATGCTAGGTTCCATCAGTGTAATCTGAAAACATATGCATCCAAGCAATTCTTCCCCTGGTTCAAAATGATATTTTGGGACACAATCTGCTATTTAAAACAGCTGTTGTTGATTTACTTGGGGCACATGCTGATTTCACGTCAAACAGAATGTCATGCAAACTTCTCCAAGGAGTCCTAGGGAATAAAAGAAGAGCACAGACCATAAGAAGAGCATTTATAAATGTTTGCCTATATTTGATATCCCCTGTATAAAATTTTTCAGACGCTCTGAGAAACAATGTGCCTACCTGACTTCGGGTTTCCTGTTTCATCATCCATGGGCCTATGCTGATGTGACCCAAAGAGAAAAAGGAAAAAAAATTTCCTATTGACGGTGAAGCACTAGCTACACTGATGAAGACTTTGATAAATACTGAAACAATAATGGGGAAAAAAATAGGACAGTTCTCTATTTTCAAGGAGGCATGTTACCTCCTCAAGAATTCATTTTCTGTTCCACTTTCCTTTTGTCCCCTAATCGCAATAAATTTTCGCCATCTTTATCTTTCCTGAAATTAAACCAAGTTTATTTGGCTTAACAGAGGTTTCCTGTGCACGTAGGTTTGTTGAGGACAAGGAGCACATCAGACTGCGAGCACTTTGAGGACGCAGAAGGGATCTTTAGCTTCCTATCAGAAAGCCTGGCAGATATGGGCACTTAATAAATCCCTAAATAATTGATTAAGTTGAATGCAGAGTGTGGTGAGTGCCCCAGAAAGAATTATCTGAGGAACTCCCCAAGTGGAAGTTTGCCTCTCCTTTACCACTATGCCCTCCCTCTTACAGAAGGCTATCTACTCCTGTGGCTCAGCGCCATGATCATCTCCCTCGCCTTGCCATTGACCGTTAGTAGCCTCCCACCTTCCAGCCACAGGGCCTCTCTGCTCTGCCTTCAGGTATCATATTGGTCTGTGCCCCAGGCTCTCAGTTCTTCTTTCTTCAAAGTGCTGGGACCAACCCATGACCTGGCTTAATCTTTTGCCAACCCACTCTCCTCCATTCTCAAGTCTAATTGCTTCAACCCACAGATACCATACTGACACATGTGTGTTTCAGGAAGGTGACCAAAAAAGAAGAACCCAGTTTTTTTATAGTTTCACCAAAAAGCCAATTCCAAAGCACATCCAGGTGGTCAATTTCCCTTGTGATCTGTGATACACTGACACTTCTAGGACTCCTTAGGGAGGAAAAAAACACAGGAGTTAGAAAGATTCAGCCACTAAATAAACACTGCTATTCAACATCACTACGACAATAAAGAATAGCACAGTGGAGTTAGCCAATATGGCAGGCATCTTCTGACACCATAAGGGAGACCTGGTCTCCTTATGCATCAAAAGTTAAACATACCAAGGCAATTTTGAAAGAAATTGAAAAGGTGTGGTGAATTAATAAGACGCCCCTCAAAAATCCACTATGGAGCATGTCTTAGTGTTTGGGCTTTTCTAACAAAATACTGGGTAGCTTATAAACAACAGAAATTTATTTCTCACAATTCTGGAGGCTGGGAAGTCTAAGATCCAGGCTCTGGCATGGTCACATTCTGGTGAAAGCCCTCTCCCTGGTTCATAGCCAGCACCATCTCGTTACATCCTCACGTGGTGGAAGGGGTGAGGGAGTCTGGGGAGTCTCTTTTATAAGAGCGCTAACCCCATTCACGAAGCCTCCATCCTCACGACCTAATCACCTCCCGAAGGTCCAACTCCTAATACCCTCACTTTTGGGGGTTAGGATTTCAACATCCAAATTTGTGGGGTACACAAACACTGAGGCCCTAGAAGAGCACCTGCTACACGCTAGGTTTATTCTCGGTGGTGAAGATCCAAGAGTAAATTTAAAAGTCCTTGCCTTTCAGGAGCTTACATTTATTTGGGAAGAGAGAGAAAAGCAAATAAAAATAGAATGTAAAAGATATAACTTCAGATACTACTAAATGCTCTGAAGAAAATATACTCTGGTTGAGAGACAGTGGTGAGACAGTGGGGCCTAAGGACTCTTTTAGATATGATGGATGGTCGGGGAAAGATCCTTCATGCAAACTCTTTCAAAGATCTGGAAGAGACACTTCAGACAGAGGGAAGAGTAATTGCAAAGATCCTGAGAAGGAAATAAGCCTGGCAAGTTCATGGAACCTAGGAAAGCCCACACGACCAGAACAGAATATGTAATGGGGACCAAAATAGGAAATTAGATTAGAGAGGCAGCTGGAAGCCATATTATGTGGGATTTGTTGCCCATGGTAAAGAATTTGGGTTTTATCATAGGTATGACAGGAACATATTGGAAGATTTTGAGTGAGAAGTGACAGGATCTGACTTAGGTTTTAAAAAGATCACTGAGGCTGCAGTGCAGAGATTGGATCTGGGGAAGTCGCAAGCAGAAGAAAAAGATCTATAAGGATGCTTTTGCACTAGTCCAAATGAGAGACGATGGTGATACAATAGGATGGTAGTCTTGAAATTGAGGAGTAGTTAGGTTTAAGGTGTAATTTGAAAAACAGGCAGGATTTGCTGATGGATAGGATCTAGGCTATGAAGAAAGCAAAAGATTAAAAGGTGTCTCCTGTAGTTTTGACCTGAATAACTGAGTAGATTTACTGGACATGCTAAGTTTGAGAAATTTGTTCGACATTGGAGGTGCCTACAAGGCACCTTGATGTGAGTTTGGAGTTCAGAAGAGGGTTGAGGCTGGAGACATAGGATACTCGTAATGTTTAAAGACATGAAACTAGATGGAATCATGTAAGGATATAGACAAGGCAGATCTGAGACGTGAGCCCCAGAGCACCCCAAAATAGTGGTCAGAAAGAAAAGGAGGAACCAGCAGAGAAGCGTGAGAAGTAGTTGAGGATATAGAATGAATATCGGGCAATTGTGATGGCCTAGAAGCCAAGTGAAGAGTGTTTGGAAAACAAGAAGAGAAAATTTATATCAAATGATGTTAAGAGAGTTCACAAAAGATGAGGGCTGTAAGGTGATCACACAATTTGGCAACATGGAGCTGACTGATGAACTTAACAGAATGGTTTCAAAGGAGTGTAAGGATAACACCTACGGGAATGAATTAAAAAGAGATTCAAAGATGAGCAAGTACAAGCAGAGAATAGACAACTCTATTGGCTGGTTTTTCATCAAGCTTAGCAGTGAAAGTAGGTAATAGGTGGAGGAAGACATGAGACTTGGGGGTCAAGGAAGATTTGTCTTCAGGGTTTGTTTTAAGATGGCAAACATTAAGCATGTTTGTACATCTATGGGAATAATCCACTGTAGAGGAGAAAACTGATGAAAGATGCTATGGACAGAATTTTTGTGTCCCCCCAAAATTTGCATGTTGTCTAATTCCTAATCCCCAGTGGGATGGCAACTGGGAGAAGGGCCTTTAGGAGGTGATTAAAGCATGAGGGTGGAGCCCTCATGAATGGGATTAGTGCTCTTACAAGAAAACGCAGAACAGACATGATTTCTCTCCACCATGTGAGGATATAGCAAGAAGGCCGCCATCTGTGAACCAGGAAGACAGCTCTCAGCAGGAATTAAATTTCAGAAAATAAATGTCTATTGTTTAAGCCACTCAGTCTGCAGTATTCTTGTTATAGCAACCTGAACTGGCTAAGACAGTGAAGAATTGCCAGAGTTTATAAGTAAAAGAGGATAAGCTCCAGTGCCTAAATGGACAGAGGAGTTGGCTTTGATAGTACAAATTTTGGTAATCTAAGTGCTTTTCTTCCAGGATAAATATACTAACTGCTCTCATTTGTCTCTCCTTTAATAAAGACAATCCTGTGGGTTCTATATAAAAGATAGGTATTATTTCTTTCGCTTTCCACATACCAGGAAACTGAGAAAATACAGTTAAGCAACTTGCCTGAAGTCAAATAGGTAATATCAGTATCAGAGCAGGACTCACACTCTGGGCTTCTGATGTCCCATCCATGGTTCTTTCTGCTTTTCCACACAGCACGTGTGTCAGTGATAGGCAGTGGAAATCCCATTCTCAGGGGGCCAGTTCAAAGTCACTGGTTTAGTATCTTGTGGAAATTAAGTAAGGCAAACTTTTGACAAATTCATTCAAAATGAGTGTTTTCAACTTTGATCTGCAGCTGTCTTTTCCCCACCAGCCTAGCCCAGAGATTCAAAGCTGACAGATGGTTGTTACGACTTATCAAGGGAGCATTCCTATCCCTTCTCTTCTGCCAGTCCTTCCAGATGCATTTCTTCTCACATGGCAGTCTTATCAAGGGTATAGTTCATTCTGCTAGCAAATAGCCAAGGGAGGGACTAGAAACATATTAGACAGCAGAGGGAAGATGGTCTTGAATTATAATTTGCTGAGCCTAATGCTCAAATTAACAGTTAACAATTGTTCTGGGTTGGGCACAGTCCTGTAATGGTCAGATCAAGGCACAGTCTACAGTATTTAAATCTGGGCATTTGCAATTCTTCTCCCCTTCATATAAATTAGGAAGTTGGAGCCTTTCTCTCTTAAACAGATTTTTCTTTTTCCTTTTTTTTCTTTTTCCATCTCTACCACCACCTAACTTGCCCTTTAAAAATATGCTCAGGTTCTTCCCAGGATAAAACCAGAGTGAGCGACAAAGAGGATATGAATCTGAAAGGTGGTCTTTGCTGTTTTGCCACATCTGCTTGAAATTCCACAGCTGGCACTGAGTCCTAGAGATTACCGGAATGACTAATGAGTCACACAGCTCCCAGTCTTAAATGTGCTTGTGAAAATGTTCAGGGATTTGACCACGACTTTTCAACATCAAGAATGAGAAGTGTGAGAGCTCCCACATATCAGCTAGCTCATCTCTTGCCCGGTCTGGATTTTTCCCTTCTGGATAAGATTCTAGCAGATGCTTTAGCTAGTCTTGTTTTAAATATCTTAAATGATGGCACTCCCTCCCCTTTCCACTGAAAGGGTATTTCACAGTCCAGTGGATCTTATCACCAGACTGTGTTTTCCAGAAAGTTGCCTGAAATTCATCTTTTGTTAATTTCTTAACATAACTCACATTCATTCACTCTGGCAACTCACCTGTAAGCAGCCTCTCTCCCTCATTAGCAATTAAGCAAGTAAATCTACAAATGAGAGATCATCAGCCAATCGCTTCCCTCTATTCCTTTTCCTGCTGGATAAATCCAGCATGCTGAGATGCCCTGGGCACTGAATACCCAGTGGTTTTCTGTGCTTTTTACTCTGTCTCTTCAATTATCACCTCACCACTCTCAGCAATGCATGGACTGTTCCCATCTACCAGGCTTGGCAGGGGACTCAGTCAGGGACTCAGATATCAACACAGTGCAGTTATTGGCACCGATTCCCTCCCTGGCCTTGACCCCACAAGGATTCTTAACAAATTTCACAGTCACGGATTGCAGAGTGGGGACAGTCAGCAGAAGGTACACACTGCAAAGATGGTCAGGGTAGAAGACTCCTTCCATCTCCCTCAAGGGCTTCCACATTTCCCACTGCCAGAGGTCTTGTCCTTTCTCGGGCCAGCTCCTCTCTACTCGGACTCGCTGGTGCTCTTCTTTCAGCTCATCCTCCTCAGTCTAGTCACTACATTTGGCCCCTTTGCTCTTTACTTTCACATTTTCACTGAACCTACATTTCCCCCCTGCACATCACCCCCAACCCCCAAATATAGTAATCACTTTCATCTTTTTCTCCTTTGATAGAGTCAATCCTGTGGGCTATATAAGACAGATAATATTTCTTTCACCTTTTCACGTACTGGGAAACTGAGACAACGCGGTCAAATGTCTTGTCTGAAGTCAAGCAGCTGCGACCAGCATCAGAGCAGGACTCACCCTGAGCCTCTGCTGCCCCATCCATGTTCTTCCTACTTTTTCACACAACACGTGTCACTGACACTCAGTGGAAATAGGCTTTGCTATGGACTCCTCTGTTTTTCTAGGAAGCTGTTTCTAACCTAAATATACTTATTTTACGTGCCATAAAGAATCAACCTTTTAACTTGTCTTTTTATAAGAATTGTATGTGTTGGATGCTATTTTAAATGATTAAAAACAAAGGAACAGTTTCTCGCCAAGTTAAATTTTTTCCCTTTGTGTTTAGGCCAAAAGTGTTTCACTGTCTAAAAATGCTTAAGTACATTCTATGATGATTGAAAAGTAGCTTAATAGAATTTACATTTTGAATCCAAGAAAATTCTGTTAGACTGAGGACTTATAAAGACAACTTTTAATTTGCTCAGTTCTTGCTTGAATGAAACACCCACCCAGACACAATCAAACGAAAATCTTCTTTTGTCTTCGTGAACTGAAGTCACTTGAGTTGTTCTGGGTTAGAATCCACAGGACTAGAATGAAAGAAAAAAAGCAGGAACTGGAAAGGGAACACGATCAGGAGGATCTGACTAACATACCTGCGTACTGCTTACTTGCTTACTAAATCGCTTTGAATTTCCACACAGTATGGTCACACTGTATTTTAAGACTTTTCGCTTCACTACTCTGGTTTAATTTCTAAAAAAAACACAGGGTTTCACAGTTATGGCCAACTGCTTATCCCAGGCAAATTAAATTAAGCCCCTGGCATGCAACTAAAAGTTTGTTTCGCCTAATTGAGCAGCTAATGGGTATGGATGAATTTGAGGTACAGATAAAAATATTGTTTTCAAAGAGCCATTCTGATTAGCATGCTCTGAAGTGGGCAAACAAAAATATTTATGCAGCCATTTTTATAAGCATGTTCAAATCTATTCGTTAAGCTCCAGGGAAAATTTCACAGGGCACTGTCCTGTCTTTACATGATGTGATCTGCTCCTTGCTAAAAGAGGGCTCCTTGTTAAAACCCTTCACCACAGACCTTCTGACATTCTGCTATACCAATACGCAGCCATCTTTAGGAATGCCACTTTCTCATTTCCAGCTTACGTCTTCGTTCAAAGATTGAGTGAGTCTCCACTCCAATGCAATTCCATTGTTTCATCTAATAAATGGCCTCATCTAATAATTGGCCCTAGTGCCACTAAAGCAACTGTTAGTGGGTTGGAGGAATGAAGAAATCAATTGTTGAGGAGAATTCTCTGAAATATTAACGTTCTGGAACTCGTTGCATCAATTCTCTAGCATTTTGCTGTGTTTGCTTTTATGGTATTGAATGTCAGGGCAGATGGCCATTTCTCCCCATGAATCTCCTACTTCAATATTGGGTCCTTTTAAAATAAGCTTTCATTAACAGCAAAGCAAAATACATGTTTTATTTCCCAAATGTTACAATCATACAAGAAATGAAAAAAAATGCAATGCTGATCCAGTTCACATGCCATTTTAAAGTCAGTTAAACAAAACTTTAAAGATGGCTGTTTTAAATGACAGCTATCATTTAAATGACAGCTATCAGATTTACTCAAACTCCATCTATTATTCCTGTGCATATACAAGCTCCTGAGGCTTTTATGTTTGTTTGTTTCTTTTAATTTTGGTTGTCTTTTTAGATCTACTGTCCATTTATAGTGAAAGAATGGAGGAAATACTATGGGTAGAGACTAGGATCCTCAAGGCACCCAGATTATGTCCCAAAAGCTACATTCCTTCCCTGAAAACTGAAGTCAGCTTGTTATGGGGACACTTCTACAAATCCTTGCCTCTGTGGTCTTCTATTCACTTGCTTTGTTTGGTCCACAGGTGAACTTCTCACATTACATTGATAAGGGGAAGTAAACCTTACTGTTTCTGTTACTTCCTGAACCTTCAGAGAGCTCCTACTAGAAGTATTCTGTATTCAAGTAATCGGGTTTTCATACCTGTATACACAACTGATTGTCAGAGACACAAAAATGACCATCTTAATATAATTTGGCTCAACTTTTGCTGAGCTAGGAGCATAACATCTAGCAGAGACTTTCAAGTTTCAGATCTGTAATGAAATTTGGTTGAATTGTATCTCCCACAACCATCCCAAATTCATATGTTGAGGTCCTAATCCATAGTACCTCAGAAGGTGACCGTATTTGGAGAGAGGTCTTATAGAGATAAGAAAATTAAAATGAGGACATTAGTGTGGGCCCTAATCAGATATGACTGGTGTCCTTATAAAAAGTGGAAACTTGGAGACAGATACATATATAGAGAGAGAGAGGGAGGACAGTCTGAAGACACAGGGAGAAGACAGCCATCAATAAGCCAAGAAGGGCCTGGGACAGATCGTTCCTTCACAGCCCTCAGAAGGAACCAAACCTGTTGACATCTTGGTTTTAGACCCCTAGCCTCCAGAACCGTGAGACAATCAATTTCTGTTGCTGAATAATGCAGACTGACCTGAAAAGGCTTCCACATCTACCAGTGGAAATCCCTCACTCTCGGCTATTAATCAATCTTTAACAAAGAAATTCTATTTCTATACTAGTCATCCACCTGCCTCACAGTAAATTCATTCTTATTCCTGGCTCGAGTAAGGAAATTCCACTTTTGTTTGCCCCTTTAAAGCTGTAGAATGTTTTCTCCTACAAAGTGACATTAGCCCAGCAAGTCATCTCTCTCCACATTGAGATGCAGATTCCAATTACATTCTCTTCTGGGTGCAAAAGTAACAAATGCTAATTGCACATCATTTTATTGTTCACTTACTACATCAAAATGCATAGCAAATATAAGTTTACCTTTTTGTAACACATGTACACCGTTGAGTCTTATGCACATACCTGTATACACACATGTATCAATCTACTTTCCCCCTTTCCACAAATTCTAGCTATGTACCCTGAAGCGGTCCACCCTGGAGGTCACAGATAGAGCTCTCACCTAGAATGGGAAGGAAGAGAGGTAGGAACTTAACTGGTATTTACCATCTACTATATGTATGTAAAGTTGACATATATTATCTTAATTAGTACAACAACCCTCTGAGGTATGAATTATTATTTGTACAGATAGAAAGAAAATAAACTCAGAGTGGTAATGGTCACTCACATTTGAGTGTCTTGGCCAGGACAGACACCTTCCTTTTTCCCCAAGTCTTCATTGCAATCCCACCCATGCACATATATCCAGGCTTCCTCCTCCAACAGTGGAAACTTCTGAAAGGTCCAGAAAAGGAAGCACTGTTCAGGTCTCATGACCACAGCAGAATTTCCTCCTTGAAAGTTTCCATGATAGGGCCATTGACTGGGGCCAGGAGCACCTGGAGGCGGGAGAGCTCTTCTCCCTACCTGTCAGGACTTGGCTTACACGCCATCCATCTCACAGGCCCAGAGAGTGTTTAATGAAGCCGATTTGGATCAGTGGCGATCAGGGCTTAGGCCATTCTCCAAGACCTCTAAAATGGCTGGGAAACATGCTCATTTTTGGCAAGGAGTCTAGTGCTTTTTGTGGCTTTATTTTTAAATAAACCTCGCTAACATTGTTTTAGTTGCCTGTACTATTGAAAGCTCTTTCAATTATTCACATCAATTCCATCAGAACTTATCAAGCACCTATTCTGTGCCAGGCACAGCAGAAGTATGAAGAGATCAGTAAGACACTGCTCTAGGAACTTGAGGAACTAGGAGCATGCAAAAAACCCACAAATAATGCTAAGAGGCAAAGACGAGAGCTAAAAAGGAGGACAGGTAAAAGAGCTACAGGAATTCAGACAAAGGAGATATCACTTCTGGGTGGGAAAAATCAGAAAAGACATCATGGATAAGGAGCTAGCATTTGATACAGACGTTTAGGAATTGATTCATTCAGCCAGTCAGTCAACAAATATTTTATGAACATCTACCATGTGTCAGGCATATGCTAAGAATTGGAGATACAAGAGGGACATAATCCCTGCCCTCAAGGCGTCTGCATTCTAGTGATGACTTAGACAATGAGCAAGTAAACAAATTCAGTAATTATAGCTTTTTATGGATACTAAGAATTGAATGAGCAGAATGCACTGGTAGTATTAACCAGGGCCGGTGGTGCCGGTGGTGGGGCAGGGTATCTACTTTGGCAAAGTGTTCAGGGAATTTCTTGCTAAGGAAGTAATTTTTAGTAGAGATCTGAGGAATGAGGAAGAACTAGCCATTTGTAAAGCAGGGGTGGAATGTTCAAGATACTGTGAGCAATAAGCGAAAAGTTCCTAAAAAGGAAAAGAATTTGAGATTATCAAGAAAGACTCAAAAGGTCACTGTGGCTGGAGAATGGGAACAATGGGCAGGCCAGTTTGAGAATAGGCTGGAGAAGTCAGTGGAGTTCAGGTCTTGCAAGGTATTTGATGCTGGGAAGGTGTCTGAATTTTCTCCTATTGCAGCAGGATCTTTGAAGGATTTAAAGCTGGGCAGTGGCACGAGGTCAATTTGTATTTTGAAAAGAAAAGTCAAGTCAGAATGCCATGTGGAGAAAGGGCTAGAGCTGGCAGGTGAATTAGGAGACTACAGCATTGGTCCATTTGCAACAAAGTGTTTTACACAAGAGTGAAGCTGGGAGATACAAAGGTAGATATATCTGAGATCTATTTAGGGAGAAGAAATAAGAATTGACCAGATTGAGGTGGAGCAGAGCATTTAAGTAGACAAAACAACACAAGCAAATATTCAGAGAAGAAAAATGGTGGCTCTGTGTGGGCTTCAATGAGACTAGAATAGCATAATTCTTCCTTGCAACAGAATGCTAAGGCATGGAATAGCACTATGCCCACTCCTTAATTCCAGCTTTATTTCCCACCCCCCCAACCTCCGCTCTCCACACATGACTCGTTATAATAAAAAAAGTAAAGGTTGCTGGAGTTCATAGACACCTAAAGCAAACACTGAGGTCAACATTCCCCAAAATGTATTGTGTCTAATACTTGCTACAGGAGATGCTGCTTGAAAAACAGGAGGCTTTGTAGTCAAATACATTTAGAAAACGACTATCACATCCTCTTCCTAGAGAATTACAAGCACACTGACATACCAAAGACTTTAAGATGTCCTTCAACACAGAAACCTATTTAGCTTTGTTGTTAACTCATTTTTTTCCAAACTAATAGGACTTAGGGTCCCTATTCCACAGAACAGCCCTAAGGATCCTGTGGAATCACTGACCTAGCCCACAGGACCATTTGCATAATTTGCAGGGCCCAGTGCAAAATGAAAATGCTCGGCCCCTTATTCAAAAACTGTTAGAATTTCAAGAGAGTGACAGGATAGCACTAACCCAATTATGGGGCCATTCTAAGCATGGAGTTCTGAGGGACCACACAGAGCTAGCACAACCACAGACCCAGCCTTGAAGGCCCATTATCTTCAAGTTACAGAAGAAGAAACAAACCCAGAAACATGAAGTGGACTCCCCATGATCTCACATTAGGTCAGTTGTGCACCAGATCTGTCCCCTGGACCTTGTGATCAATTACAATATTCCAGATTGGCTTTTACAAGGTGAACCAGACATTTTGGGAGATGGTTCTTACTGCTACATTTGTTAATTGATGTCACTCCCCAGGGTCCAACTCTGGCACAGGTTACCTCTAACTTGCTGCTGAAGCTAATTCCACTGTTCTCTCTACTCATCACTCTGGTTTATTGCAACCAGTCACAGAACCTATTTACCACTCTATCAGCAGTGCAGGGGACAAGATATGGCTTTAAAAATATTGTGAAATGGACTGGCCCAGTGGCATAGCAGTATGTTTGTGCACTTTGCTTTGGCAGCCCAGGGTTCATGAGTTCCAAACCCCGGGCGTGGACTTACACCCCACTTGTCAAGCCATGCCATGGTGGCTTCCCACATACAAAACAGAGGAAGATTGGCACAGATGTTAGCTCAGGGACAATCTTCCTCACACACAAAAAAATCATGACTGATTAGAGGCAAGTAAGAAAGTAAGGTTAGGAGAGGGGAGGAGAAGACCATGATTATCTGACTCTTGCCCTGTTCCTGGGAAGGAACCAGGTATTTCCTATCTATATTCCATAAAACATTTAACAGAGCATTTTGTACGTAATAGGTGCACAAAAAAGAAAATGCCCTTTCTCCCTTAAAGTTAGGGAAGCTAAAGAAGTCAATGTGGAAACAGAATGAGCAAATTGTGAGGAAAGTCCAGTGCCCTGTGAAACTAAAGTGGGTGATGCCTAGTTCTCCAAGAATAAAATAAGGGAGGACTTTAAAGGAGAGGATAAGAATGAGCTCTGGAATAGGCTCCCCACATGTTTCAGAGACAGGAAGGAGAGAATGCGAGTAGATAGAACATAGGCCTTCAAAGGAATAGAGGCTTAGAGAGGAAATGGAGAGTGCAGAGGGTTTCTACTGTTTTGTCTGCTGTATTAGCGTTCTCCACAGAAACAGAACCAATAGGATATATATACATATATAAACGTAAAGAAATTTATTATAAGGAATTGGCTCACATCGTTAAGAAGGTTGACAAGTCCCATGATTTGCCAGAAGAGTTGACAAGCTGGAGATCCAGGTGAGTTGATGGTGTAGTTCTGAGTCTAAAGGCCTGAGAACCAGGAGACACAATGGTGCAAGTTGCAATCTGAAGACAAGCAGGCTGAAGACCCAGGAAGAGCTGGTGTTTCAGTTCAAGTCTGAAGACAGGGAAAACCCACGTCCCAGTTCAAAGGCATCTAGGCAAAGAGAAGTCTCTCTTACTAGGAGGAAAGTCAACCTTTTTGTTCTATTCAGGCCTTCAACAGATTGGATTATGCTCCCCTACATTATGCTTTACTCAGTCTACCAATTTAAATGGTAATCTCATCCAAAAACACCCTCACAGAAACACCCAGAAAAATGTTTGACCAAATATCTGGATACTCTGTGACCCAGTCAGGTTGACACAGAAAATTAATCATTACACCTGCCCAACAGCCATTCCTTCCTATTTTAACTTTATGACTCAACTTTTCTTTAGGGAATTACCCATTGTCCACACTCAATCTGTATAGTTGGGCCAGGGCTGACCTGAACTCTGAAGTTCTAGAAATGGGCGATGAGAGCATTCCAACCCCCTGGATAGAGTGACTGATTCTGAGACAGACCAAGGAATCTCAGATCCCAAACCTGGGCTATAAACTGTTAGTAAAGAGAAAAATAAAATGAAAAGAGAAGATTTCTGCTTGGGTTAATATGCTGGTGGTATATAGGGCAGGAACTGCTGGGGACCATTATGTAGAAAGGATCTACCTAAGAATGATGCCAACATGGAAGAACAGAGTTGAGACATGAGGAGAGAGAAAAGAGAGAGAAAGAGAAACTGAGTTCTGGTGACATGGTTTGGTTTGAGCCGCTGACTTAACTTTACCTGGACTTTTTAGTTGTATGATTTACATGAGGTAGTTACTTGAGTTTCATTTTGTGCTTCAGTTGATTTAAGGTAAGTCCTTTTCTTTTGAAAGCAATGAGTCCTGACAGATGCTGTGAGCACATTATGCTCAGAGAATAAGCCAAGGGAATGGGCCTCCCTTATCTAAGGAGCAGTGACCAAGCAGCTGGCAGCGCTGCTTTCCAAATGGTCCTTTTGAACTAAGTTACAGTATCGCTGGCAGATGAGTGAGCTGGACTTAGCTCCTGAGGCTGAAGCTAAGTCTATCAACTACTAATGTCACTCTATTAACTGGAAATGGTTCTGTTCCTGAAATTGCATCGCTTTGACAATAAAAATCATCTGGTGTCATTTAATATTAGCATATATAGTGTACTGTCAGGCTGGGATTAGGGAGAGTGAGCATAGCGCTTAAAATCCCATTCCTATTACTCTGAGCCATGGGAACAGAATTTGGAACCCTGGACGGTTCCAGGGATAAGTTAGAAGTACAAGCTGGGGCTCTCTTGACATTAGCAAGATGGTGGAACAGGAAGCCCTGAACTCTCCTCCCTTCCACAGACACAATGATTCAACAGCAACACATGGATGAATACCCTTTCTGAGAAATCCAGAGACTAGTTGAGAGATTCCTGCACCTAGGGCAAGTGCAAATCCAGTCACATCAAAACCAGTGGGAAAAACAGAGAACCTCCTCTCGCCATAATCTCCACCCGTGGAATAGGACCATATGATCAGGAGGGAGGATCCAGCTCCAAGTTCCTCCCTCGGGAGCAAAGGAGTTGGAACTGGTGTCCCAACTTTTCTAAGTGCTACCCAAGGGATTGGCTTTTATCATGCCTATGTCAGAGAGTTGACAGGACCCAGCATTTGCTAGTCCCCTGGGATTACAGAGAACAAAGCAATAGTTTGAACTGGTGTGCGACACTCACCATAGCTCCTCCCTTCAGCTCAGCACAGAGTGAAAGGGCAACAACCCCCAGCTCCCAGCTTCTCCCTGAGGAGGGAAAGAGTTGAATCCCACATCTAATGTTCCAACTTTCCCTAGTGCTGCCTAAGGAACTGGCTTCAGTCTCGCCTATCTCAGAGTGCTGATGGGACCTGACACACATTTTACCCCTGTGGGCTACAGAGAAGTGACAGTTTGATCTAGCACACAACTAGTCACCACAGCCCCTCCTCCCAACTCAACACAGAGCAGAGGCAAAAATCCCTGATCCCAGCTTCTCTCTGAGGATGGAAAGAGTTGCACAGAGCATTCAACAATCCAACTTTTGGGTTGGCTACCCTAGGAAGTGGCTTCAGTCTCACTTGTTTTGGAGTACTGATAGGACCTGGCATACACTAGAAGACTGTGAGCTGCTAAGATCAAAGAAAATAGGTTAAATTAGCACACAAAAGTTGAGAGGCCTCCAGAATCTCTGGCTGGACATATTGGTGAGAGTATTCTCCAGTACAAGGTCAGTCCATGAAGATGGAGACAAGTGATTGTTTTATGTAATGCATAGACACCAACACACAGAGTCAAAGAAAGTAAAGAAACAAGGAAACATGTTCCAAAGAAAGGAACAAGATAAATCTCAAGAAACTAACCATAATGAAATGGAGATATATGATTTACCTGATAGAGAATTCAAAATAACCAGGATAATGATGCTTACTGAGATCAGGAGAACAATGCATGAAAAAAGTGAGAATTTCAACGAAGAAATAGAAAATATTTTAAAAGTACTAAATAGAAATCAGGTTGCTGAAGAACCCGCTACTTAAACTAAAAAATATACAAGCCAGACAAAGACACCACAAGAAGAGAAAACTAAAGGCCAATATCCTTGATGAACATAGATGCAAAAATGTTCAATAAAATGCTAGCAAACCAAATTCAACAGCACATTAAAGGAATCAAAGACCATGATCAAGTGATATTTATCCCAGGGATGCAAGGATGGTTCAACATAAAAAATCAATTAATGTGATATACCACATTAAGAGAATGAAGGACAAAAATCACATAATCATCTCAACAGATGCAGAAAAAATGTTGGGTAAAATTCAACTCCCTTTCATGATAAAAATGCTCAACAAACTGGGTACAGAAGGAATGTACCTCAACATAATAAAAGCCATATATGAAAAGCCCACAGCTAATACCATACTTAATGGTGAAAAACTAAAAGCCTTTCTACTAATATTAAGAATTATGCAAGGATGCCCATTCTTGCCACTTCTATTCAACATAGCACTGGAAGTCCTAGACAGAGCAATTAGGCAAGAAAATGAAATAAAAGGCATACAAATCAGAAAGAAATAAGTAAGTGCCCCTGTTTGCAAACGGCATGATATTATCTATAAAAAACCCTAAAGATTCCACAAAGAATTATTAAAACTAATAAGCAAACACAGTGAAGTTTCAGGATACAAAAATCAACATATAAAAATCAGTTACCTTTCTATACACTAATAATAAACTGCTTGAAAAGGAGATTAGGAAAACAATCTCATTTACTATAGCATCAAAAGAATAAAATACTTATGAATAAACTTAACTAAAGAAATGAAAGACTTGTACATTGAAAACTACATAGCATTGATGAAAGAAGTTAAAGAAGACAGAAACAAGTGGAAAGACATCCTATGTTCATGGACTGGAAAACTTAATATTGTTAAAATGCCCATACTATTCAAAGCAGTCTACAGATTCAATGCAATCCCTATCAGAATCCCAATGACATTTTTTTACATAAATAGAAAAAACAATTCTAAAATTCATATGGAACCACAAAGGACTAAATAGCCAAAACAATCTTGATGAAGGAGAACAAAGCTGGAGGTATCATACTTCCTGATTTCAAAATACATTACAAAGCTACAATAATTAAAAGAGTATGGTACTGGCATAAAGGCAAGCATACAGCCCAATAGAAAAAAATAGAGCCCAGAAATAAATCTATGCATATATGGTCAACTAATCTTTGCCAAAGGTGCCAACAGTGCATAATGGGGAAAGGATCGTCTCTTCAACAAATGGTGCTGGGAAAACTGGAATAGTCACATGCAAAAGAATAAAATTGGACCCTAATCTTACACCATACATAGAGATCAACTCAAAATGCATTAAAGACTTAAACATAAGAACTGAAAGTGTAAAACTCCTAGAAGTCTACACAGGGGAAACGCTTCATGACATTGGTCTTGCCAATGAGTTCATGGATCTGAAACCAAAAGCACAGGCAACAAAAGTGAAACTAGACAAGTGGGACTACATCAAACTAAACAGGTTCTGCAGCTGGAGTAAATCAACAGAGTAAAAAGGCAACCTATGGAATGAGAGAAAAGATATCTGATAAGGGGTTAATTACCAAAATATATAGGGAACCCATAGAACTCAATAGCAAAAAACAAAAACAAAAACTGAAAACTTGATTAAAAAATGGGCAAATGACTTGAATAGATCTGAGTCCAAAGAAGACATACAGACGGGCAACAGGTACACAAAAAGATGCTCAACATCACTAATCATCAGGGAAAGGTAAATCAAAACCACAATGAGATATTACCTCACACTCATTAGGATGGTTCTTATCAAAAAGACAAAAGCATGTTTTGGTGAGGATGTGGAGAAACTGAACCCTTGTAAAGTGTCAGTGGGAATGCAAAATGGTGCAGACAACATGTAAAACAATATGGAGTTTCCTCGAAAAATTAAAATTGGAACTACCATATGATCCAGCAATCCCACTTCTGGGTATTTATCCAAAAGAATTGAGATCAGGATATCAGGAAGAGATAGCACTTCCGTGTTCACTGTTGCAGTATTCATATGAGCCAAAATGTGGAAACAATCTAAATAGCCAAGTATGGATAAATGAATTTTAAAGTGTGATATATATATACAAGGGAATATTATTCAGCCTTAAAAAAAACTTGGATGTGACATATGTGACAACTTGGATGAGCCTTAAGGACATTATGCTAAGTGAAATAAGCCAGTCACAGAAAGACAAATCTTGTATGATTCCACTTATACATCTAAAATAGTCAAATTTATAGAAGCAAAGCATAGAGTGGTGGCTCCTGTGGCTGAGGGGAGGAGGAAATGGAGAGTTGTTAATCAATGGGTATAAAATTTCACTTATGCAAGATGAATAAGTTCTGGAGATCTGCTGTACAACATTGTGCCTATGGTTAACAAGGCTGTGTTGCACACTTTAAAATATGTTAAGAGAGTAAATCTCATGTTAAGTGCTCTTACTACAAAAAGAATAAGATAAAATAGAAATTTAAACTCAAAACCAGCATAGGATGGGAAGCTGGAGGCATTTGCACATCAGTGCTAACTTCAGACAAATCCATGTTGAGTATTAGATTGTTTCCTTCTCTCCCTCTCTCCTTTGCCTCCCTTTTTCCTTCTTTTTTTCACAATTTTTGAGCCCTCTACTGTTCCAAGCACTATGCCAGTCACAAAGATTACAAAAACAAGCACTAAAGAAGTTGACAGGCTGAGACTGGGAAGGTCATGGTAGTGGGGAGAAGGCAAAGCGTGCATCACTGTTATACCACAGTACAAAGAGCGTTGTAACACTGACACAAAAATACCTTGGAAACACAAGAAGAGAGTGACTCATTCACCATTCGTAGGGATGTAGTCAAGGTATTTATCCAAAGAACACGAAATCAATAATTCAAAAAGATACGTGCACCCTTATGTTCATCTCAGTGCTATTCACAATAGCAAAGACGTGGAAGCAGCCTAGGTGCCCATCAACAGAAGAATGGATAACGACCATGTATATAAAGACATATAATGAAATAATGGGTAGTAGGAATGTAAGTAATTTTTAAAGCAGCTTTCTTTTTTTTTCTCGGTTGTCTACAATAAGTATATGTTAACTTTACAGGCAACACTAACAGTTTTTAAATGGACAGGAATTAAAAAAAGAAAAAAGAAATTTCATTTCCTTTGTATACTTCACTGATCTTCAGCGAGAAAGAGGAAAAGGGGAAAAATACATTGAAGAGGTATGTATTTAAGCATCCTATTCCTAAAGCAACCACAGAAAAGATGGTCCCTCCAACTTGCATCTCTATTCAGGCGGGCAGCCATGGAACGGGGCCTTACACAGCCTGCATACAGCCATGTCTCCTGTGGCTGCCTCACGGAGAGGGTAGAGTCCCCAAAAACATTGTCTTTGCAGAGGCTCAATTCCCTTGTCTTCTTGCAGCCATTTCCAGCCTGGCCAACCTCACAGAATGAAGGCGGGTCAGAAGTTATATCTAACCTTGGATTGACATCAGACTAGATACTGAGGAGCTGGATGAATGTGAGCCTGGCTAACAGAGACGCTGCATTGATCCGCACAGGGAAAAAAGCCTGTGCTTTGGCATCTTATGAGTCAGGTTCCGCCTCCTCCCTGTCTCCTAGTTGAGTGGCCATAGCAAAACTCCTTAACCTCCTTGAGTCTCAGTTTCTTCCACTATAAAACAGAGATTAAAATCTCATCCTCATAGCGCTGTGAGCAGGGCCTCTATCCAGGCAGCACACACTGGTACAGCTGTATGGATTGTTAAATACTGAAATTCTGCTGTACAAGCTGGTAAATAACCACCACCCAACCCGCTCAGTGTTCCTCACGGTCCCTACTCATGCTTCTCCATATTCTTCCAACTAAAGACATGGAGGGGCCACCAGGTCCCTGCTCCAGCACTATTCCAGGGTGCCACTTGAATCATCCATGCAGGTGCCTTATTAGTTGTTAAATATTTACCTCTAAAAAGATAAGGACTTGAGGAGAGGTTGAAAGAGCAGTGAACAGTGTGACCCAAAAGCAACTCTCTTGGTGTTTAGGCACTGCTCACCCTGAGCCCAGAGGAGTGGACAAGTTCATCGGGCCTCGTTATGTAGTCACCAGAAGTGACCTTCCTTAACCTCATTACTTGCATATGAAGAATAGAACTAGCTTTTAACAATAAAATTAGTTTTTCTGAAGAGGCAATACTTGGCCTTAGATTTTAATAGATCATCTGAGAGTTTTTGACACTGATAAAGTTTAAGAGTTGAACTTCTGGCCTATCTTGCCTCAGGGCTGGGCTGCCAACTCTTCAGAAAACAGAAGCTCTAAGAAAAAAACCATGAATTTATGATTCTGGTCTTTTCTTGAGGGCATTTTGTCTAATCCTTAGAAAAGACGGCCTAACATGGTCTGCTTACAGATATTTCATGGGAGTGATCACTAATTCTGGTAGACACCCCTCATAAGGGACAATCAACACTCTTACCTTTCCCCAAAACATTTTTTTTGTTCTTTTATGAGATAATTTTGAGAAACCTCTGGATGCAGATAATCTAACATAAATTTGTTAAGAAAAAATAGTCTAGATTTTCTAGAAATATGCACATTAATGATGCTGAAATGAATACAATTTACACAAGAATTACTTCATTCTTGTTCTTGATTAATGTCCTACAAAAAATAACATGTAATACTAAACTGGGCAGCTTCCAGGGGCATTGTTATTTGGTTGGAGTGAGAATTATTCTAATCTGAGCACATTTAAATCGGATAGAATTTAGATACTTTTTCCACGTGCTAGGTTTCCTATTTAAAATGCAACTGTCTTAACACTCTTATGTTCTATTCATTCTCACATTCTCAGTCCTTGCGAAGTCCTGGGGAAAAGAGAACAATCCAAATTCTTGTGCCCATGTCTTTTTTTGGACACAATTTGCACACCTGCTATACCAATTTGGAATACTGATACCCAAAAGGCTTCAGCCCCTAAAGACAATCTCATGAACTATTATTGAGTGTTTTTTCTCCAGGATCAGAAAACCTTCCGAACCTCATAACCAGGCTTTGGATGAGGGCAACTTGCACTTTTCACAGGTGTTCTTGTCTATGACAAAGGACAAATTAATTCTCCAAAAAGACTCATCTGCCAGCTTTTTTCTGACGACTTCTATTTCAAGGTCTTCTCTCTCCAATTATCCTCCCCAAATGGACTGTTTAATGCATAACTAATCTCAAACTTGCTCTTTTCTCTGACTGAAGAGAAAATTGCACTTCATTTTGTTGAGCTATGGTGCTTATGTTGCACATTGATCAATGAGTGATATTTTAGAATTCTACATGGCAGCTGTTCAGAGTCTCCTCATTGACAATATTAGATTGGGAATTGCTAATGGTGACTATATAAACCCTCATTAATATGCAGTTTAATAAAAATTGCTCTAAATATTTAGCTTCTTAAATTCAAGTTATTTCCAAAGTATTATATTAGTCTAACATGAACAAGAAACATTATTTTTTAGAATGTAGTGGAAAGTTGAAAGCATTTATAACATTTATCATGTGGTCAAATAAATTATTGATAACAATGCAATGCAATGTGTTGATTTTAACATCATCTTAGCTGTGCATCTACATCATTTTAATCTATTTCTATTATTTTCTTTTCAGTGGTAAATAAAATACTTAAGAAAAAATTTTAGTCTGAAAAAAAATGGCCATGCTTGCTTTGTGCTGTTTTACCAGAGTCATTTTTTAAAATTTGCTTTTGTTTATTTTTCTACTGCAAGTAAAAAAGTGGAACAAAGTACATATGTATAAGTTGAAATACAACTGCCAAACAGAGTTCACAAAATGATTTCTTTCAATGCTTGATACCACCCTAAACAACAGCATCTCTTCTGTCCCTACAAGCAGGCAGAGTTCTCTCGAAGAGAGCAGGAACCTGTGGAGGGACTGGATGACAATACTGAGGGGAGCAAGAGCCCAGGGTACTGGAAAACCCTCCCTAACTTCCCTTACCAAGAAGCCCTTACCTATTTATAGGAGCTTGAATTGTATTGACAGTAGGAACAAAAGCTAAAAATCCTTAGGTTTGGGGACGGGGAGGAATTATCAAATTGGGAAGAATCACAAAACCAAAGAATGAATAATGGTATGAAATAGGTGCTGTGGGTTGACTTTGCAGAAGGAGGAGGCACTTAGCTGGAAGAGGAGAAGACAAAGTCGCAGATCAAAGAAAACTCAGAGGTGGATGAGCAATCAGAGGCTATGTACACACCATCCCACCGCCCCATCGTACAGATCTGTCTCCAGCTGAACACAACAGGAAGGTAAAATTGGACTTGGTCTCGGTTCAGGCTGAGGCTCTAAGACAATAGGTGGAAACTGCTCCCAGATTCCAAAATGATGCACAAGACTACCTCTGCAAGACTTGTAATGGACATGGTCCAAATCCAGTTGTGTCTTTCTCAAAAGAAGGGTATTAAATGGTTGAAATTAAATACCTGGAAAATAGCAATTAGAGAAAAAAAAATTTCTTTAGAGAGATTTGTCACAGTGCTAAGTCTTATCCCTTCCTGCACCCCATACCCTCCCCGAGCCTGATTGGGAGAAATATCGATGTTACTTTCTCCTGCCTTCAAGTCTAATGAGAGGGCTTAAAGTAAGACAAGTAGAAGCTGCAGTGTGATCGCTGATAACAGACTAGTATGTGACTTGTGCCTGAGAAATCTAAAAGTTAACTGTATGCTTGAGGCTGCATGCCTACCAGTGGCTAAAGGAAAAATGGGCTGTGTTTTGGTAAGATATCGCATTCAAAGATGGAGATGCACTACAAGATACCCAAGGGGCTGCAAGAGGAAGCCAAAGCGAATAGCAAGAGCATATGCCCACATCAAGGGAAGGGTTGGTGAGAGATTCCCAGCAATGGGTATTCCCAAAGAACCCTGGAAAGTGCCCCAGGACAAAGTCAACTTTAAGTGTCTAAATGTCTATGTTTATTTATTTATTTTCCTAAAGATTGGCACCTGAGCTAACATCTATTGCCAATATGTTTTTCTTCTTCTTTCCCCCAAAGCCCTCCAGTACATAGCTGTATATTCTAGTTGTAGGTCCTTCTGGTTGTGCTATGTGGGACGCTGCCTCAGCATGGCCTGATGAGAGGTGCCATGTCTGCGTCCAGGATCCGAACTGATGAAAGCCTGGGCCACTGAAGCGGAGCACACAAAATTAACCACTTGGCCACGGGGCTGGTTTCTAAATGACTATGTTTAAATGGTGTAGATTTATGTCAGTCAACAAAGACCTTCTCCAGCTTTTTGCCTCTTCTCCCTCCCTCTCATCTTGTCAGGGATTGCGGAGGAAGGTAGAAAAGAGCTGGCAGAGTAATGAAGCCAATCACACCCCACTCACCTTCTCATTTTGGGCCCTTACAGGCTGAAGCTGGAGGAGAGAAGAGAGTTAATTTTGAATAACGTTTAGAGTTTTGACTGGACATCTAGTTGACTGAATTGAGACTCCTCTGGAGATTAAAGGATATTTTATTTTCTAAGGAAAACCAATGGTACCTACTCCCAATTTCATCTGGGGACAGAAAAGAACCAGCCCTTGGAATGAATTTTCTGTCACAGTTGTAAAAGAAAAAAAATAAGCTACTTTATGATTGTTCCTTAAAAGCCCTGTTTGTTCAACACAATGGTAACATAAAATGCACTTAAACATATAAACAGGTAGGTGAAAGTAGGCTGTAGAACAACTCTAGAAACGAGAAAGCATTCCATGGAAGAAAAGTAAAATTAGGAAAACTGAAAATCTGCTAGAGATTCAAAGACAAAAATCTGCATTGCATTTAAGAAAATAGAGGAATGGAACTAAAGTGGCCTCTGATAACAGCAACTGGTTCACAGCAGCTGTGTCTTTTAAAAGAAATTGTCTCTGCACTGAAAGCCTAACTTCTCTTCTCAGGCAAAATGAAATAAGAGCAATCTACTGGTGGAATAAGCATTCCTCAGTGAACCCTTCAAATAAGAAGGGGTGACATTTGTGGATGGATGACTGGTCTTGGTTCTGGGGCCACATGTACCTCCCACATAATGCAGGAAATCGATTTCCCAATACAAAGCAGTCATGGCTGAGTTTGGGTAATAAGGCAGTTCTTCCAGAACCTCACCACTGGAATGTTTTGACCATCAAAATTCTTGTGTCACTGGACTGAGAATGCAATTCCCAGCTAAAAGAGTTTACTGACCCAGTCACATCCATATGAACAATAGCTTAAAGAGAGCCATGGTGTGGAGTGTAGGAAAGAAATGAGCATTATGAGACTACAAGCCAAGATCAATCAGCCTGGTATATCTCATACAATCACTCCTACCATCTTTCCATCCTCTTTCTCCATACTGTGTATAGAAACTGACTCCTTCCATTAATGAACTACCGACAAGCATTATTAGACAACAACCTGGCTCGTCTACTAACCATTGGAGTGATCAAGCCCAAGTCAATCACTCTTCCCCTGTTTTCTCATCTGCTAAATGAGGAGCTGAACTACATCCGTGGTGTAGGGGTCATAAAGCAAATCTGTTATTTAAAATGCAGATCCTGAGCCCATCACTAGAAATTTATGATTCAGGAGATAAAGGGTAGAATCTGCATTTGAGCACATTTAAGATGATTCTGATGTAGATGATCCAGAGAAACATTAAAATACATGACTTCTAAGGTCTCTTGCAATTTAACCCTCTCCTGCTCTACTCTATCACAAATATTTATCGAGCATTTACAGAATGCATTTATAGGAACTAGCATGCTCAATTAATGTATTTGTATTTGAAATCCATATTCACTGAGTACTACGATTGGGTAACAAAGCTTCCAGTCGTCTAGCACATCACAGCATTCTTCTGGCTGCACATGGTAGGCTCATTTTTTCGCTGGTATTGGCTTAACTAGATGGTTTGACTAAAAGATCACCATTAACCACGAGATGCTATGATTCTTATTCTATTTCTTCCATATCATTAGGTATACTATCAGGAGTTGCTAATTTTTCTCTGTTATTTGGCTAAACACACATTCATGCTCCCAGAAGGTCTCCAAGAAGTTCTCCATGTGGTTAAGAATACCGTTGTAGAGAGTTCAAAAGTTACACACTCTGAGTAAAAATAAACTTTCTTGATTCTCTATTTGCTATCTAAATATGCCGCAGTCTTAGATTGTTCAGAATTTGATCTCCTCATCCTGCTCAAGATGGCATCTGGACATAAAAGTAGCTTGTGTGTGACACATCCAGTAAATGAAATGTCCTTAGGGTCATGTACAGCCCTCTGGATTCTTGGTGGTCTCTGATACATTGTAGCTTGTTTGTTCTGGGGCGCAGGTAGCAGTGGCGGCATCCACTGAAGTGTGCTTTTCCTTACGTTGTTCCTTCAAAGGCCATGCTGGCATCCTCTGCTGAAGTCATAGCTCTAGTTGAAGGTCATACTTGTGAAATCTTCTTTCTAATCCTAGGCCTCTTCTGGTCCTCTGCTTCTTTCATTTCCCATCCCAGCCAGGGATATAGCATACAGTAGGATATAAAGAAATGGAGTAATATCTAAAGCTTAGCCCTCTAGACACCTCCCTCAGCCATTTCTAAAATCCTGTCTGGCACCATGTTAGATGTAGTATCATGCCAACTGTGGGGATGCTCTCAAATATATGCTAGGATAAGCCCACTCTTCTGGAACGTATTTCTACTGCAAACTCCAACGAAGTTCAACCCAAAGGGGTCCAGACAGCTGAGATATTGCTGTGTGGTAACTTATATTTCTTCTTTCTCTGCCCAGCCACCTCCTCTCAGACATAGGAAGGGCTTTCCCTGTTCCTCTCAGGTAGAAATGTCATATATCAGTCCTCTCTACACGACGGCTTACAGTAAAATTCAGTGAGCCAGATTCCCTAGGCTTAGCATTTGATTTGTAAAAGGAAGTTTGCCAAATTTAAACAATCTTTTTTTCTCTCTCAACAAAGCCTGAATTTCAACACTATGGTCTCACTGTAAATTTTTCAAAATACGGTTTTCCACTCATAGCCAAGACATGACTTCTCTGTTCCAAACTCCTGTGAAATGATGAAGTCCATTGATTTAATAAGTGTAGAGCCACATAGCAACATGATTTCCGGGAATGCAAAAATGTCAGTTTAATGTTTGCAAAAATATTATTCCTATGAAAATAATTATCTAAACAGATCTGCCTTTTGGAAACTGGAAGCTAAGAAAATAATTTATGCAAGTGCAACCTTTTCATCTAGGGCCATAGACGGTTAACTGCTTAAGACCGAATATTGCTGAGTTTCTTTACTGTTGGGTCTCTTGCAGATGCTAGGATCACAAAAGCATAGGGAGTACGGGACTCTAGAGATCATTACAGAGAAATTTGGTACAATGAGAGATGACTTCTCTTAGGAAACCAATAAGATTAGTAGTGTCCATTCTTTCACAACTTGGCCCCTATCTAGCACTCCAGCCTTATTTGTCACTCTTCCCCCATGTCAACTTCTCTTCCAACAAAGTCAGCCAACCTATGGACCTTCTGACCCACCAACTGCATTCCTATGTCTGTGTCTTTGCTCACACAGTCCCCTCAGTGGGAATGCCCTTAGGTTAAGGCTTTAATGAGTAGTGAGTAAACCCCTGAGGATTAAGTGAGTATCAAAAATCTTGCCTCCTGCTTATATTTCCATCAAACAGGGGAATTTTGTGTTGTTACAAGAATGGAAGTACCATATTTAGTTAGATTCATTTTGCCAAAAAAAAAAAAAAATTGGACCATAGCGGTATCTTACTTTGAGGGAAGAAGAGATTATGTTCAATTTCTATTTGCTAGAATTTATCTATTCTTTTCAAAAGGACTTCTGAGTGGGAGCCATAAAGCTGAGTCTGGTTCAGAAGAGAGGGAAAAAATGGGAGAATAAACACTGAGCAGGAAGCAGGGAGAACACAGTTGTTACCATAGTGATGAACATCCAGTCCGGATGGTGCTGTTGCCGGCTTGTGCTAGTGTGTGGGAGCAAACCACCCTCCTTCTGGACTAGTGTAGCTGAGAACAGAAAAGTCTGAGATGACCAATTTAACTCTCTACTTGAGAGCTTGAATTGTATCTCTGTACATATGGCCATGTTTATTAAGCACCCACTAAGTGGTTGGCAATGTGCTGGGTATATTAGAAGATTTAATGTACGTAAACCCAGAAAGTTAGGGACTAACATCCCTATTTTAAACATGAAGCAAGTAAGGGGGCTGGCCCGTGGTTAAGTTCACGCACTCTGCTGCAGGCGGCCCAGTGTTTCGTTGGTTCGAATCCTGGGCGCGGACATGGCACTGCTCATCAAACCAGGCTGAGGCAGAGTCCCACATGCCACAACTAGAATGACCCACAACGAAGAATATATAGCTATGTACCTGGGGGCTTTGAGGAGAAAAAGGAAAAAAATAAAATCTTTAAAAAAAAATATGAAGCAAGTAAGGTGTCAAGAGGGTAAATAATTTGTTATTTAATGACCTAGCTAGCAAAAGTGCAGGGACAAGATTTAAGTTCAGATCCTTAATCTAATTAAATTTAGTTTTAGTGTAAACTTATTTCCACCAAGTCACAATTATGCCTGTCAAGTGACATGGCAGGAAAATCATATCCCTTTTAATAATGCAAACGTGAGAATCCATGGTGGTTACCCCAAGTTTTGACATTTTATAGTTTTCCCTGTCTTGCAAGTTTTCTAGGAAAATAACTCATTGTTAAAGTTTTCTTTCCTTTATTTTTAAACTGAATTGGTTTTCTGATAACAGCTTAATTAATTGATTAAGAAGGGATCCCAAATGACAGCTTTCAATGTATTTTGCATTAATGTGACAGTGCCAACAATTTACTCACTGTAAACATTGTCTGGTAGACAGACAAAGTCTTGGAGTTATCTCATACATTCTTTTTCTTTCAAAACAGAAGTACCTCTGAATTTTCAACATATTACTAGTAAACACAATAAACAGTATGGAGAAATTAAAGGCCCCTATAGTTCTATTCCTATTCTCACCCTGACTCTAAAATAATAACTGATGGTGTTTGTCTTTTTTGAACGTCTATGCATTTAAAATTGTGGATTCACATTCCAGCTGTGCCACTTATTAGCTGCGAGACTAGGCAAATTAAGATCTTAGTCTTCAATTTCTTATCTGTAAAATAAGGATAATAATACCACCTACCACATCTGAATATTATATGGAATAAGTGAGATAATGAGACAAATTATGCCAAGTCCTTAGCACAGTAGTTTGCACATGTAGCATTTCATAAATGCTTGCATACATATGTATATCTCTCTTTATATGTTGTTTACATAAATGGATCATGCTATACATATTGAGTTATAATTCTCACTTTAAAAAAGTCATTAGACACATTCCCATGTCTATGTGTAAGAGTCCACCCTATCAGTTGCTGCATAATACTCTCTAATATGCTATGTCCTCACACGGCCTTTCCGCAGTGTGAGGCTGTGGCGCGAGAGAGCAAGCTCTCTGGTGTCTCTTTTTATAGGAGCACTAATTTCATCATGGGGGATCTACTCTCATTACCTTATCCAACACTAATCACATCCCAAAGGCCCCCAGCTCCAAAGACATCACATTGGGGGGTAGGGCTTCATCATAGGAATTTTGAGGGGACACAAGAATTCCATCCATAATACATTGAAAAGAGGAACAGACTTTTAAATTGTAAATGTTGATTAGCATCATCAGATTTTCTACAATTTACACTCCTACCAAAGTGTATGACAGTGCCCAACTCCTTACATTTCATCATTAGTTTTTATTGTAACTCATTTTATTCCTTGATAATCTGATGGAAAAAACATGATATCTAATTTTGATTTGCCTATCTTTGATTATTCATGAGGCTAAACATTTTTTCCTATGTTTATTGGTGAACTACATTTCTTCATTTGGGAATCTCCAGTACAAATCCTTGGTCAATTTTTCTATGTTAGTATTTTTCTCATTGATTTCCATGAGTTCTTTATACATTACAGATGTTAACTCTCATCCGTCAATACTCATCCCATTATACTTTCCTATGGCATCCAGACTTGACCTTCATAATACTCATTATACTCAAAAGTACTTGTTCAATGTGGGTTCCTCACTCACTAGACCACAAGTTCCACAAGGTCAGGCCTGTGCTTGTCTTATTCACTGTTTTGTTCTCAGCACTGACTACAGTGGCTGGCCCCTAGTTGGTGCTCCAAAACTGTTGACTATGTTAATGAATTACACTTATATTGCAAATATTTACCACTGTATATTGCTTTGTGTAAGATTTTTCTTTTAAATCTCTTTGTGGCATCTGTGTACACAGTATTTTTAATTTTTATAATTGACGGCCTATTTTTGTTTACAGCTCTGAAGTTCATGCCATGCATAAAAAGGTCTTCTTCACTCCCAAATGATTAAAATAGTCTCCTGTATTTTTTCTACTATATTCATAGTCTTAATTTTTGCAATAGAATCTCTAATCTTCAAATTATTTTTGCATACATTTGAGGTAGATACACAAGTTAATTTTTCCCCAAGTAAAGACCATACTATTTATTAAATAATCTACTCTTCACCACCAACATGATATGCAATCTTTATCACACTCTATAGTATCATACATAGTATAGATACATATGTTATATTTGAATGTTTTTTAATGTGATAGGGCAAATTTCTACTTTTCTTCTTTAGAACGTTTTTTTTGCTAGTCTCATGCAAGGACACTTCCAGGTAAATATGGCGTCAATTTGTCAAATCTCTTTTGAGACCAGTCATTACCTACAGAGTAAACCAGTGACCAGGGCATTGGATCAGAAAAAATCATCTTTCAATCTGGCTTTCTCATTAGCTCCTGGCTTTAAGATGCACAGCTTTAAAAGATCCATAATTATACCTGTCTGACTGCTTCACGGAGTTATTGTGAGACTCGAGAGAGAAAATTGATCTGCATATCAGAAGTGCCCTAAAAATTAGAAGTTCCTGAGAAGTGAAAATTATTCATATTCTCTATTATTGACAAGTATCCAGTGATTTCATCTTGAGAAGACTTTACTCAAATTGGAACTAGATGAGTAACATTCTGCAGTAAATGGTGGCAAATCACTGAAAACATCTTCCTGTTTTTATTCCAAGTTGTACTCTACACTGCCGGTGGATAAGTAATCCTACAAAATGAATCAAATGCTGAAGGGGTTCTTGTCAACTCTGTGCCTGTTTCATTTTGGCACAGTGCTGTGTCTGTCACAAATCAACATAATCCCGCAGCCCTTCATTCTGACAGGATCCCAGGGACGACTGGGGAAAGCCCTGGCGTGCTTCTCCAGAAGGGCAGTGGATGGATTGGATAAGTGTATTCTGAGCACTATATTAGTTTCCTGAGGCTGCTGTAACAAATTACCACAAACTGGGTGGCTTCAAACAGCAGAAACGTATTCTCTCACAGTTCTGGAGGCCAGAACTCTGAAATCAAGGTGTCAGCAGGGTCACGCTCCCTCTGGAGGATCTAGAGAAGCCTTACTTGACTCTTCCAGCTCTGGTAGTAGCTGGCATTCCTTGACTTGAGGCTGCATCACTCCAGTCTCTGCCTCCATGGTCACATTGCCTCCTCTTTGTTGTGTTTTCTGTTCTGTCTCTTATGAGGATATTTGTCATTAGGTTTAGGGCCCACCCAGATGACCCAGGATGACCTCATCTCAAATTCTTTAATTATATCTGCAAAGGCCCTTTTTCTACATAAGGTAACATGAGCAGGTTCCAGGGGTTAGATCATGGACATATCTTTTTGGGGCCCACCATCCAACCCACTACCAATGCCTGTATCTTAAGAGGAGGTCAGGCTCAGGACGTGCACTGCTTCATCAACTGGAGTCCCAACAGGCCACAGCTGCTATTAGTCAAATGGAAGTTGTGACATTTTGCTGTTCCTAAAATATACATATTGCTTCTCTCAGACTCAAATTTGACTGAGATTGAATTCAAAGAATATGTACATTTAATTATCTCCTTCTTGCTCCCACTCCAAATCTTCATACTCTAAAGAGAAAATAGTCAAGACAGGATCACCAAACCAACACGTTTCTTGCTTCAAACCACCATGATGCATCATGGAACAAGATAAAGGCCCCATCAGCAGCCTTCTCATCAAGTCCTCTTTGCATAAGACAGTAGCTCAGGCACTTCTCACAAGGCAGCTTATATTTTTTCCTAAGGAGTCCTTTCCCTTAATCTTTCTGGATAAAGTGACATCAGAACTGATTTTTAACCAGAGACACCAAAGACTAAGATTTCTTGAAATCTGAAGTGATTTCCTGTCTTAGTCCTTCAATGGAAGAATCTCCTGTTCCATAGCTCCTTGCACTGATCTGAAGCTCATGGCACGTAGGAGCTGCTGGCGCTGATTCACAGGCTGAAACTCAGTGGTTTTCAAATAATCCTTTTAGAATTTTTCCCATTACCCTTCAAATTCAGTCTTCAATCTCCTTAGGGAAAGCTTCAGACTTAGGTTGTTTCAGTGGAAGGAAACACTGGCATTCTCGAAAACAAAACAAATAAAAATAAGTTTTTGCATTAAACAGATAATTCTATTCCCATCCTCAAACACCTATCTACCCAAAGTGGCCATAACCAACACATGGAGAAATAGGGCTTTACAAGGTTATTGGCAAGAGCTGTGAGGGTTGCCATGGAGAACCTGTACAAATGCATTTTATTTGATCTGCTGAAACAGCATTTTGCAAACCAGAAAAAGTATTTAGGAAACTTTCCAATTTGGAAACTTGGCAGTGTAGCTTTCATTAGTAGCTCAGGAAAAAGATTTCTTAGGAGGTGGAGTGACTTTTTCAAGGTCCCGTGGCTACTTTTTGACAGAATTGAGACCAGAATCCAGATTTCCAGGCTCCCAGTCTAGGGCTCTTTCCACTAGTGTTGCCACATTTTCCACTATCTTTTATAATTAAAAATATAACCTGAAGTGACAACTCCAGGGATTCCACATCAAGTGGACTCTGCAGTCAGACAGGCAAGCGATCTATTTTTTCTCTAGAGGACCATTAGTAAATATTTTCAGCTTTGTGGGCCAATGGTCTCTGTTGCAACTATTCCACTTTGCCTTTGTTGTCATACAGCAGCCACAGAAAGTATGTAAACAAATGGTAGGACTGTGTTCCAATAAAACTTTATTTACAAAAACAGGTGGGGGGCTAGCTTTGGCCTGTGGACTATAATTCTCAGACCCCCAGATAGACCGAGGTTGGAGTTCAATTTCGTTAACCTTCACTTTCCTGTTCTATAAAATGAGTATAATAATAGTCCAGTCTTTACTGGGTGGCTGTGAGGATAAAATGACCTAAGCATGCCATGTGTTTACAGTACCTGGAACATAACACTCAGTAAATGTTCCCAATTATTATTATCATTACCATTATTTTACTTCTGGGCATGTCTTCTGAAAAAGGAAGAGAAACAAAGGAATAAACACTTAGGGATCTTTCTTGCTCCCTTGCCCCAGACAAATCAAGATCTTCCCACTGCCACGAGGCCCCTGCTGCTTTACAAACATTATCAGGTAGCTGATTGTCACAATCACACAGATGGCAACGTCAAATTCTGAGCTCCCAGGGCTCCACACGCCCCGACAGACAGTCTGCCTTTTATTTGGAATCCTGGCAAGTCCTGAACTCCTGCAGCCTCCTGCCTCCGTGACACCAGGTGCCCAGATAGGTAGTGCTCTTTTTAAATATTGAACAGCTTTCATTTTCATTGTTTATTTCTAGAGATTTTAATGAAGCCAGGTGCACAGTTTTGGAGACCAGTCATTTTTGCTGGTGCCACCCTGGCCTTTGTGTTCCCTTCTAATTTGAAATTTTGTCCTCTAAAGAGCTCCTCTTTTCCTGCACTTGTTAAAGCTACAGGAAGTGCACTACACTTTGTTGAAACCTCACTCATCTCTCTCATGCAAACAGGGTGGGATTCAGGATAAGGTGGCTAGTCTTTCACCGTATGTAGGTTTTACTGAATTATAAAACCTCATCGCGATTACCCTTCAACTACACAGGCCCAAGAGATTGCATTATGACAAGGTTCCACTAAACTTTAAAATATTAGACCCTTCTAAAGCTAAAAGTATTTTAATAATGTGTCTCATTAATTCTTTAAACTCTTATCTGGGTGACAAATATTCCTGAGTTTATGGTTGACAAATTAAACCCTAGAGACAATCCTGAAGGAGATTGACGGTGGACTAATGAAAGGAGCTAGTTACTTCAATACTCCGTAAAATTGTTCCATCCAAGCTTAGATAGACACTATTATTTCACTAACAGAATTGCTGCAGAGTTCTGGAGTCAACAGGCTCATATATAAGAAATTTACATTTCATAATTGCCTAATCAAGCATCACACAGCTACAATGAAGAGAATCACAAATTTAGAGGTATGTGTCCTTTTCTTCACAATTATTGGCAATTATGTGTAGTTATATTAAGGTTTCCTGAAAACCACACATTTCTTTTTTTCTGAGGAAGATTCACTGTGAGCTAACATTTGTGCCAGTCTTCCTCTACTTCTTATGTGGGTCATGGCCACAGCATGGCTGACGAGTGGTATAGGTCCATGCCTGGGATCTAAACCTGTGAACCTGCGTCACCAAAGTGGAGTGCATGGAACTTAACGATTACACCACAGGTCCGGTCCCATACACACGTTTCTTTGCTTTTACGTCTTTACGTTTATTTACAAATCAACATTAATGTGCACACCACCAAATATCCATTTTCTCCTGTTGGGTCCAAAGTCTAGATACAGATTCTGGGGAGCCTTTAAATTTGACAAAAACATTTCTAGTCTAACTTGCAATGATTTCCCTTCACAAAACTTCCACCAGACATGAAATTTCTTGTTTTTGTGCTGTTGGTGTCGTGCCACCCTTCTCTCCCACATTGACTTGGTGATACATCATATCCTTCCAGGCTCAGCTCAAATTCTCCCACCTCCTCACCGTCCCTCCTCATCACTCCAGACGGAAGCAAAGTCTCCATCCTCTGTACTCCGAGTATCTATCAATTGTGCCGCCGATGCTAACATGGGCCTCTTGCTCTCTGATCTTACGGCACCTTCACTCCGTGCAAGACTTCTCTCCTTTACTTGACAGGAGGGCGGGATTAATAAAATCCTACTTTCCCAGAGCCTAGCACAGGTACCCTGCCCAAATGACAACTTTGGCTAATGCTCATTGAAAGCTCAATGCAAAATCTAAAAGTGATTACCTTCAGGTTCTATTAAAGGGAGCCCCATAAATTCAACGAGGATGAATTTGTAGATTTTACCTAGGAAACACATTTTAACTTCAAAGTAATCTTATTAATTGCACTAAAAAATCCATTTAGGAAGACAAAATAATCACGAGTCAAATGTTTTTCTTGAAAACTCACTTCCATACAGCCAGCCTGAATGATTTCAATCTTGCATGTGGTGAGGAAATCCATCCCAAGAAAGACAAGTGCTCTGATCTTCTGCTTCGGGGGGAGTTTCGGACTAAAACAAAGGCCTCGCGCCAGCTTTATATTATGCTTTGAAAGCCAACCAACGAGAGCTCCACTTGGTTTAGTAAAAGAGTTTCACATACCCAGACCTTAGAGACACATCTTGCTTGTTAGCATTGCCATTTAGATTTGGGACTGGAAAATGAGCCCTAAGGCTAAGCTTGTGAATAAAAAAATTGGAAGCTATATAGAGCATGGGAGCCAAGAACACTAGGCTCCATGTAAAGCCCTTAAAATACGCCCTTTTAAATAGCACTGTTCCAATTTCCCTCCTTCGCCTGTTTGGAGATTCTGTAATTCACTTATAGTTCTTCAAAGATATATATTTGGAAAAATCTTAAAATATTTAAAGACTTAGCTGACACACTTCAAAGAAGCTAGCCCCCACTGACTCATTGTTCCCCCCCGGCCCCTCAGTCTTCTTCCCCTCTGCCTCTAGACTTTGCTTGACCTTTGGAAGGTTCATCTCGCTACACAGGAGCCAGCCCCCATTCTCCACATTTGAACTGAAATGCTCTCCGAGTGTACAGGCCAAAGGAACTCTGAAATCTTCAGGAATTTTGCTAGTACACACATCCTTGATTCACTTTACATTTTTTAAAACCCTTCTTTTCACCTTATATATGAAAAAAATCTCCACACAATATAATTAAGTGTAGCTTTATTAAACATTTTGAGCAAAATGTGCACAGTGGTGGGAGCAGTAGGAACAAAGTAAGAGGCTGTGTTCTGAGGAACTGACTTTATGACCAAGGTTTAGTCGGGCAAGAACACACGCACCCATTTGGCCAAGTATCTAAACAAGAAAGCGTAGTGCTGAGGCAGCGGTGAGGAACATCAGTTCAAATACTTGCAGCTCTTTGTAACCTAACACCAAACTCAAAATGGCGTCAACAGGAAAGTGACTTACTATTTCATCTAACAAGGTTGAAGTTGGTTCATTCAGTAGCTCAACATCATCAGGGACCCAGGCTCTGCTGTTTTTACTTCGTTCTCCAGTTGACTTTTGTCTTCAGGCTTATTTCTGCAGAGTTGCAAAATGGCTGCAGCACCTCCAGCATCAACACTTACACAATACTGCCTTTGAACACTGTGGCGTGAGGGGAAGATGCTCTCCCCCTTTGAGGAGGGAGAAGGCCTCTTCTGGAAGCCTCCAACTGACTTCCCAGAATAGTTCATTGGTCAAAATTGTGTCACGTGTCAATTCCTAAATCAATCATTCAGCCTGGAGAAGGAAATTATCATAACTAATTTAGATGAATAAAAATTCACCTTCTGAGGCTCATAACTGTCTGATATATGAGTAAAATCAGGGTTTTAATAGCAAAGATGGTGGCACAGGGGCAGTGGCTGCTTGATAAGTGACTACAGTATTTTCCATAGGGAGGTCATATCCTTTAGGGGGATTAAGAATATGGTTTGAAACATTTATAATTTAATTTCTGGTAATGAGACCTTCCTGAGGGTTTATAAGCAGGAAAGTAACACGAAAAGACAAAAAACAAGATGTAAGGGACTTTGCAGCTTTCTATTCTGAAAATTCAATTTTTATTTCTCCACATTTACTGGTTATAAACATTTTCATTAATTTATTGAACAAATATTTTCTGAAGCCCTGCTGTTCTGAGGGTGAGGGTACAATGCTGAACAAATGGCTGGGGGTCTTGCCCTCAGTAGAGCTTACATTTTAGTAGAGAAGGCAAACCTACGTAAGTTCAAGTTTGGCTCTGTTAAGAAGAAAAGCAGCAAGACAATAAAATCCTCAGTGAAGGGGGCGAGTATAAACTCGCTGTCCAGGGAGATTCTTGAGAAGATGACACTTGAACCAAACCAGAATAACAAGGAGGCTGCCCTGGGAGGATGTGAGGGCAGAAGCTTCAAAGCAGAGGCAACAGTGCAAACTCTGAAGCGGAATAATCTTTGCATGTTAGAGACCCACAAAAACCCTAGACAACAGTGAGGAAGAGGGAGAGTGGCAGAAGCAAGGCTGATCTGGGTCAGGAAAGGACTTCTTAAACAACACATCAAACACACCCCATAAGGCTGAGGTAGGTGGAAGGGACCAACCAGGCCACATAGGGCTTTCAGGCCATTGCAAAAGTTCGTACGTTATTCCAAGTGTAATGGGAAACACAAAATTTTCAAGGAAGCAGCTTTTTGAATTTCACTTTTTGGCTTCTGCGTGAAAAAAAGAAACTTAAAAGGGGCAGGACTGGCAGTAGGCAGAGCTGTTAGGGAGCAAAGGCAGCAGTCCAGGTACAAGAAGGTGGCTTGGAATTGTGTGGCAGTGGGACAAGTAGACAGATTTTATGGAATATTTTCTAGGAGAAGAGATTCTAGGCCAGTGCTTCAGTGTGCCTGTGAATCCTCTGGCGATCTTGTTAAAATGTAGATTACGATTCAGCAGGTCTAGGGTGGGGCCTGAGATGCTGCATTTCTAACACATTTCCAGGTAATGCCAATGTTTCTTGTTTGAAGGCCACACCAAGTAGCAGGGTTCTAGCACAACGTCACTTTAACTTACACTTTGAGTCGTCTTTCCTATTAGTATCTTATACATACCGTGTGCTCCAGACCAGTGCTGTCTGATACAGTAGCCACACGTTGCTATTGAAATTCAAACTAGAATAAGACATTCAGTTCCTTAGTTGCATTAACCACATTTCAAATGTTCAGGAGCCACATGTGGCTAGCGGTTGCCATTTTGGACAGCACATGTATAAATAACCTTTCCCTTATTACAGAAAGTCTTATTGAACAGTGATGGTCCAGGCAGAAGAAACTATTTCTGGTTCTCTAGGCTTACTGTTACCATGTCTTTGCTCATTCTGGTCTTTTCTAGGGGGAACACACATATTGTCTCTACCTGCTAAAAGCAAATCTTTTGAGAAGTATTTCAAGTCTACCTCTTCTAGAAACTAGATGTGCTTTCTACTTCCTTTAAATCTACACATTTGTTTTATTGCTGTAATGTATGTCTACTCTATTTTGCCTGTCTAGTACTCAAAGCATCCTAGAATCCACTTCCCTTTTCTCTGGTTGTAGAATCTCATTTTCTATGGGGGTAGGGGGGAGAAGAGGACTATTTCTCATCCATTTTGTCCATATGATTCAGCTGAACCTAACTACCCCTAGCTACAGCCATAAGGATCTGAGCCAGATGACAGCCAGTGACATCAATCCCAGGACATTTGCTGAAAAATTAGATAAAGGTGTTCTCTTTCCAGAGGTTACTAAACTGTCTGGATGTTAGTCTGGGTCTACTGGTAGTCATCTTGCCATCAAATGTGCAGTCCTTGCCTGGGAATGAGAACAACTCAGAGGAAAGCAAAAGCAAGGGATACAGACAGATCCTGGATGACATCATCTCCTACTTGGCTACAGCTATATTTGGAGCGCTCTCTATCTACCCTTGAATGTTAGTTACTGGCGACAATAAATTTCCTATTTTTGCTTAAGTTGATGGAGTCTTGTCTATTACCACCCCTCTTCAGGCGTCTGTGTTCTGCTTTGACATATGGAAGCAGCGTGGTCCTTGCTAGTTCTTCCCGTCTCCCTTTCAAGCCACCTCTTCAACCATTCACAGTCACAGTCACTTTTAGTTGGTTTCATATCACAAGTTTGTAGGAGGCATGTGAACATATGCCCATGTAAATTAAATTCTTCTTTACCAGTTTAAATATTCAAATTATTTTGACATGTTGATAATCAAATGTTATGGAGCCAAGGACAATTTTCATTATCTGCTGATAATTTTTATTAATATTTCTCTAGGTTCTTACAGCTTGTTATCTATATATATCTATATATATATACACGCATATAAAAAACAACTTGATTAATCTCTTTACTGCCTAAGTAAGTCACCCATAACAAGTCCAAACTTCCTAGTATGTATCATTTGCCTGGCTAACCTACATGTACCTCCAGGATATTTATCCTTCACTCTCCCCAACCTCTCGACTTTGAAGGAACTCCGCTAAAGCCACTAAGCTGTGTGCTGGTCCAGGCCAGCGGGCTGGTGGACCTCCAGTGCCTCCAGACCCCACTCTTCCAACCTGCCTTATCTCAGTATCAGCTCACATGGACCCTCTTAGCTTCATGTCTTGGCTTACTCTCCTCATCTTTGTCCTGGAACATACGGAATCTGACCACAATCTGTCCCTCCTAATCGGCTCAGAAGGCCCCCTGGGCACTGTGTTGCTGGGAAGGTTCCTAGACTCCAACCTCAAAGGTGACTGACCCCAGATGCGAAACTCACCACTTGCCCTCTAAAGCTATCCTTTCTAACTACATTGGGCTGAAGAAGGAGCAATTTATTCACAAATGCCCTCACTACTCCACCCCACCCCTCAAACTGTTTTAATATCTCTTGTGTACAAAATAGGATTTAAGAACTACTCTAGAGGACCAAACACAAGATGAGATTTATCTTTTATTAGAGATCATATATTACATATTCCCAAAAAGATATAAAATCTTCCAAGAGAAAATATCAAAACCTATTGATTTCAAGGTAAGCAACATAATCAAAATGAAAGCAAAGATTTTTTCTCCAGACAAAGGAATGTGAAAACATTTCTGCACAAGTACAACAAAGACATGGGAAGGTAATTACAATGTTTTACAACACGTTTTACAGCATTTTATTTTAATCAGTATTTGCAGAAAACAAGGATGCTGAGTTCTCAAACGCTGCAGTTAGAAGCCCAAATTAAAATTTAAAAAAATTAAGAGAAAGTAATGAACTACTTGGTCAACCGAACATCTGCGATAATAAATGTAATAAAACCTAAGCCAACAGATATGTCACCAAGATCACAACTGAAGTATATGGTTTTAGTGTGTGCCAGAGACACTAAATTATTTAATCAGTTCTTGACCATAACCCAAAACAAAAGCATCCTCTCTTCATTTCCCTGACGATTTATTCTAAAAACAAAAAGCAGAAACTTGCTGGTTAAAGAGAATTTCTGCTTTACCTCTGAGCAGCTGGTGGCAACACACACTGAATAAGACCCCAACTGACATGGGACAGATCCATCTCAAACAACTGGAAGTGGCAAAACCGCTGTTATTGCATCAAGAGTTTTTATTTCAACTGATCAGAATTTCCAGAACGATTAAGCACACCCACTTAACCACAGGACACAGTGAACTCCCATAGGAAGGTTTTATATTTAAGATGCAATGAAAATATTGACCTTATTCCTGGGACTTGCTTCAGGCAATCCTAACATCCGTAGGTGTCCACAAAAAGGAAGTCTTTTTTTTTTTAAATTGTTTATCCCCCACAAAAGAGGAAGGAAACTTACAGTACGTGATTATTGCATGAAATTACTCCATTGTAATATCTTTACTAACTCTGGTATGTTTCCTTAATTATTAAAGGCGAAAGAAGTTTATGAATTTAACATAACTTAACAATAATCTTAGGAGCTGCATCTTGATTGTAAATCCAGATGATAAGCAGACTACATGGTCAAACAGAAATTAGGTTTTAATTTATCTATAAAGATGTTGGAATGACAGGAGGTAAATGGAAGTTTAAAGTCAGATAATACTAAGTCTATTAACACAAAGAGAATTTTCATACTCAAAGAGTTCTATGCTAAACTGAATGTTCTAAATGATGCTAATGTTGCTTTTATTTATGTCAAGTTAAAAACGATCCCAAATAAGTTTTATCAAAAGTATTGTAACGGCACACAGGCTTAAAACTTCACTTTGAGTTTAGCACATACAAAAGTTTGGAATTAATTGAACAAACATATTCTTTAATGAGGAGCCACATATAAGTGGGTTTCAAAACAGAGTCTATTTTAAAGCATTCTCTCTTTATTATGGTTAACTCCTGTGAAATGGAAACAGTATGTGGATTTTGTAAGTTACAAAATCCTTGCTTCAAGTTGCAGTCTCCTTGGCAGCAGCATATTTTAATTAACAATATTTTTCTTCCTTGTTTTGTTTTCTGACATCTCAGTACATTCAAATAGTCAAAATGTTTAGAGTAACATCACCACAAATTTAATGAAACAGATCCGAATGTGGCCAGCACTGTCAGGCAAAAATTGTACAATTTATGCATCATAGAAAGAACCCAGCCCCTGCCGCCCCCACAGCTTACCCCCTTCCCCAAACACTAATATGGACACCAAAAGATTTAACAAGACTTATAAAAAAATAAGGCACATTTATTTTGATATGGTAATTTTAAAATAGAAAACCCCTTCTCAGAACATCTGTATTCAAATGAGCTGTGTAAAAAGACACCTTGTGGTACCTAAAATAGGTTACGGTACCTATGGAATTGCTTCTTCTAGTTTAGTGACAATGGAATAAATTGCACCTATCCCACATTGTCAAGTAATGAAAATATGCCTCTTATTCGACTATTGAATGATCCAAAATCCCATATTTCTGGAAATACTTACAAAGGGTGGGAAGGAAGGGGTCAAGTGGTACATTAGAAAAAGGTGTAAAATCACCCATGTAGATCATAAGGTTGATGGATTGCACTTTTCCACATATTTCAATACATAAAATTTCTCTAATGTGTATGAACGATTGCAACCATTTTGGCCATTAGCTATTACCCACCAGCTTTTTATTCCATTTTGGTAAAAATCGATATTTTTGTAAAACTAACAAAGGATCAGCAACGTGAACACTTATGACAATCTCTTCACAACCCCCAACACAGATATAATTAGTCAGAATTTAACCTGAGATACAATCTGTTGAGAGGTTGTCTTTAGACATTTCTTCGTTTGTTGCATCAATTCATACCGATGGTGGTAGTTCATGGAAGGAACTTAAGGGGAAAAAAAAGGTTTATAGCATGGCTTTTTTTTTTTCTTACTATATGGGTAAAAAAAAAAAAAAAAAATCACAGAATTCGTGTTCTCACAGTAGCCAGAAGCTAAAATAATGTGCTTCTTTATTGCACGTCAAACCAAGAAGTGTACAAAAGCCAACACTTTCCAATCCAACCGTGAAAGCCTGCTTCACCTCAACCTGATTCGGAATGTGCTGATTTCCATGGGACTCAAGTTGATCTCACTTATATTTCGGGCATCTGGACGTGAGTGCATCAAGGATAATGATGAAGGTACGAGACTTGCAACAGTAAACTTGTTAAAAAGTTTCTGTACCAATATCTAAAAAGTAAATGATAAAAAATTTGCATATTTAGATCAACTTTGAAGAAAGATTAGTAATGCATCTATATATTCCGTGAAAAATAGTATGAGAAAGAGTAAAACAGTATGTTTGAAGCTCCCTTTTAAGGAAAAAACATGGGGTGGGGAGGGAGATTAAATGTACCTATGCATGTGTGAATTTACAGACTACGTCCGGATGGAGACATAAGCAGCTGGTAACGAGGCAAGAGTGACTTGCTCTGCCTTCCTTTTCTGTATTGCTTGAGAACTTATGTGCAGGGGCCATTTTTTCAATAAAAGAAAAGACATCTAATGACCAACAAGCTTGAAAAACATCCATATCCTCTTTCAGTCGACACTTCGGCTCTAATAGCAGTGGTTCTCAACCATTTTTTCCTGTTCCGAAAGAGCTGAGAGACAGGACATGGGGCCCCACAAGGAAGGCTCATCATGTCAGTGAGCCCCATTTGCAAGGTGGGGAGTTGTTTGGAAAATACTATCCTCACCCCTGCCATCTTATCCTAATGTCTCTCTGCCTTGTACAACCACCTTAAGACTCAATGCTTTAGTGTCTGAATAAAATGCCCACAACCAAGCACACTCAGATCATCAACAGTAAGGTACAGTGCAAATACAATTAAAAAAATAACAAAGATATCAGTGCTTTCTTGGCACCGACTCTGTGCAGGGTGAGGGTAAAAAAAAAAAAATGGAGACAGTTATCTAAGTAGATTTAGGCCCCCTACCATATTTTCTTTTCTCTTCTTTTCAGATCCCACATATATGCTAATTTGTAGGGCTGGAACTGAATCACGTGAGTCTGGTCTACAGAGTGTCTATGAGGTTTTGGAGAAGAGCTGGGTCAGCTGAGCTGCCTGGTGGGGCAGACCTGTCTATGTGGTAGAACCAACCCAACTGTCTTCTCTGAGTAACGGCCTACTCAAAGCCAGAGACCAAAGACTAGAGGTTTGTTTCCTTCCAAGGAAAGGCTTGATGGAACTGTCAGCAAGACCAGCTCGAAGAGAAATAAAGAATGGGCAGCCAGCAAGCAGTGGCCTGCCTGAGGATCTTTTGGCCTGCAGTGTGGACTCATATGCAAATACGGCTTCATCAGAAGGTCTAGCCCTGCATTTTCCCCACGGGAAACATCTGACAGGCAGCCTTGGTGGCTGTGGGTCAATTATGCCCCTGGCCACAGTCTCACTGCTCCCTGTGGCTTCCCTATTGCTACCCCAACCCATTTTAGTTATTCTAAAACTTGCCTTGGCCCCTGGAGGACTTAGGCTTGCCATTCCTGAACTAGATCGTACACGAACATGTTGGGAGGAGGAAATATGGGGCGGGGAGAGAAGGTGCTCTGTAAGTTGGAAATGGAAGGCCTAAGAATGGATGAGAGCACTGTCTTCAAATGGGCACATGTTCTGGCTATGCGTTTGTCGACAAGGAGGGGAGACTGAAGGTTGAGAAAGTGCTTTCTTAAGAAGGGGAGACAAGTTCGTTTACAGCTGAAGAGAATGAATCAGCAAAGAGGCACTGAAACATTATGTTACGTCAGGATTATTTGCAGAAAGTAAGGATTTCAAAGCACACGAACTTGACAACCAAAAATAACCTCTCAGCTCACCTTTCCCTGGGTTGTGGAACAGAGCAGCCCCGTGTCTCTGCTAGAGAAGCGGCAATCAAACACCTTTCTGTGGAGGATCAAAGCTGCCTCATCCGAAGGCTTGTCATTCTCCTGCAAACGAGAGAGCGCCAACACGTCACAGCCCCATTAAAGCAAATACTGACACTACTGCACATTCCACTGCCTTGATGTCAGCATCCCTAAAACGAAAATGCTCATTTTATTTAACGGTGAAGTCAGGCAAATCCGTTTCCCCTCAGGTTCTGTGGTCACTGTGCACGTACACCTACCATACACCGCTCCCCTCCCCCAAGGAGTCAGGATATTATGTGCTAAGGGTCCTTGTGAAGTCACTCATGCCCTAGTTTCCTCCCTAGTCCTTAAAGACTTGGCTTTCCTTTTGCCTATATATTACATCCTGTTTCATCAGAGTTTCTCCAAATACAGCATTTCATTTTTATTTATTTCTATCATGTACATCAGTTGAATAAAGTATACCTGAATTTAGTCCTCATCTGGTCATTGAATGATGTATCATCCATTTTAAAACTGAAACGTGCTTCTTTACTGAATACTAATTTTTGCTAATTGCATTAACATTTTTAATCTTTAATGTATTGGTTCATTATTTTTATATAAGAGACATTTAAATTGAATTAGTTATGCTTATCACTTGCTAAGCCAACCACGTTTATTAGCTTGATGTATCGCTTAAATTCACATTACAGAAGCTATTCTTCTTGTGCAGGCAAAAAGAAAAATATGAAAGAAGACAAGTCAGCCACAGGGATCAGTACACACTTTCTTGCAATAAAATTTTCTGCATCCATTTAAGTAACGATGCTATGAATGGTTCAGGTCTTTGAGTATTTTAAATTATAATTTTACTCAATAAATTTTATGTTTTCTAAACTGAGGAGATGTTTACGATAATAAGCAAAATAAATTTAAAAATTGCTGGAAAAATTAAGAAGCGTACAGTTATTCAAAGGAGAGCCGTATGCTGCTTGGCACTGACACTGTGATGGAATCGATCCCTTTTTCTCTTCTGTGGCCACAGATATGAATACGCCAGGTTCTCCAACATCCTCACTAGGGAGTAAGATTTCTTAATGTGCTATAGGGACATCTTTTCTGAATAGCTGCCAGCATTCCCACCACTGATTTGATTTTAATGTGCCTGAACAATTTAAAGCTGTCCTCAGCTCAGATTCTTGGCTGGAATAACCTGTTTTATGACATTTCACACTGGTATTTTGCAGTGGTACTGCTAAGATTTTGTTTGAAGGGAGAGAAAAAAGTCATGTAAGGAATTCTGAGTCATTGCAGGACCACATGATACAAGTGGCAAGTTTAAATCTATGATAAAGATTTCTAATGAAATTTCAAAAAATTTCACACAGTCCCAAAATAGCAAGAAACTAGCATACAAGAAAATCCTTCATTTATCATATACATAAAATCTCCAAGAGAATAACAAGAGAACTCTGTCACATGCCAATTGTGAAACCTTGGAATAGTCATTTATTCTTCTTAAGCATCAGTTTCCCCATCTGTGAAATGGAGGTAATGCATATCTACCTCCTTCGTGGAGTCACAGGGTGGGTTAACTCACTGAAAGTACAATGTAAAGTAGCCCAGGTTATAGGACAGAATGTGCTAGTGCAGAAGCTGTCGAAATGAGTGGTTCAGAACCTGAGCTGGGAGGGAGACAGCCTGAGATCTGGATCCTGGCCCTGCAATTTACTAGCTGCTGAGTTCAGTAAAACCAGGTTTGTCTTTACCATAAAATGGAGGTGAAATGAAATGAAATAGCATTAACAAGGACTTAGACCAGTGTCTGGAGCATAGGAAGCCCTCTGTATATGTCAGCTACATTGTTTCTATCAATAAGATCCATCAAATAAATAATTGTGATTATTTTGATAATAGTTACAAACCAAACAATATTCTCATTTAACTTCTTATTCATAAATTTCCTTTATAGACATCATAACTTTGTAGCTGAGGAATCAGGAAACCCCCAAATTATATGTCTACAATTATACATCAAAATCATACCAGATTATATACAAAAAACATAATATAACAATCATAAAGTCCTGAGTAAACTTCACAGATTAGACGGCCTCTTAACTAGAGTTTTAAAAGCATTATCACTGTTACCCTGAAGCATCTGGGCTTTTTAACTCATTAGACCATCCTTAGAAAAACCATTGATAGCAGGCATTGCTAAAATTCCTGCAACACGTTTGCTCCTGGAATAATGAACGTGTAAGGCCTTTAGCAGACTGAAGGCAACAAAAAAAAGCAGGAAGAGAAACACCTTCGGAATTCTGCCATTGAATTTGATAAGAGACTTAAACAAATAACACAAAAGTAGAGATTAAAGTCATAAAAATTAATTTTCACTGACGGAATACAAGTTATACTTTCTCTAAACAATAAAATTGAATCACTTCCGTGAGGATGAGAACACCAACTGAAATAGCAATCATCTTGTCCAAGTTTTTAAAAATCAAATATTCATGAAAGTATCAGCTTTCAAGCAAAAATACCTGAGGCAAAGCAGCAGTTTTTCAGCTTCAAAGTCTGTCTAGACATTTTATTTCCAAGAAAACTGTTTTTCAAAGTAGAGAAACTGTGAATTTAACTTGAATATGCATGCAAGAAAACAGATACCTTCAAGTAGTCACATTGAATGCTCTAAGACAGTAAACAGATTTTTAAAGGCCTGTTTTTACATTCAATAACGCATTACTAATACCTAGACCTCAGAAAAGAAGGGGAGGGTGTGGGGAAGAAAATTTACAAGTTTTGAAATTACACCAAGCACTGTGCTAGGTGGGCTTCAAATTAAGTGCTTTTGTAAAACAGTTCGGACCACAATTGAGGCTGAATCCCTCCAGGAAGGCTTGGGTGTTCTAAAGTTGCACAGGGAAAACCCACTGCAGAACTTATTTCAGGGGATAAACCAACATCCAGCTAACGGGGCCTATGAGGCTTCTCCATGACTGGGCGGAGTGTGGGGAAGACGATCTGGCTTGCAGAACCATGCCATCAGGCTTAGAGAAAGCTGGATTGGAGCCAGGGTTTGGTTGCACCAGGCACCAGTTAGGTGATTTTGAACCCCTTTGAGGATGGAGGGCCAACCATAGTGAAAATAACAGTAACTGCAGTTAACACTTATTGAGCACTTGCTGTGTGCCAGACCCTGTGCAGAATGCTTTTCACAGATTAGCTCATTTCATCTTACAACAACTGTGAAGTAGTTGAGGTGGTATACAAGTTAGCATTATTATATTTAAATGTAGAGGAACACCCCCCTATCACAAAGCATTCTCTCTCATACTCAAAAAGCAATTACCGCTAATGACTCTACATTAACCCTTCATGATCTTTTCCCACCAGTGGTTGGCATATCCTTCTATGGGTGCCCCATTATTACTGAGTAGACAAGACAAAAATAGCAATGTATTCCCCAACATTTTGAGTACTTTCACTCCCTTTTGTTCCCATGCATGAGGCAGTAGTTTTGGGTAGGGATCTGGAGTCAGACGCCAGAGTGTGCCTCCCAGCACCACCACTTACTCGCTGTGTGACCTGGGAGAGTTACCTACTGTCCTAGGTCAGTTAGTTTCCTCTTCTGTCATGGGGTACAAATATTGCCAACTTTCACAGCGTTGTTGTGAGAGCTAAATAAGACTCACGTAAAGCACTCGGCAAAATGCCTGGCATAGAGACAATTTTAGATATGTTGTTTTGAAATATCTGAGGAATTGGTAATAAAAAAGTATATAAGGAATACAAGTCAAAAGGACATCAACATTGACTTTGGTGATAAACTTCAACTTTCTCCAATTTATAAAAAAGCACCGATACTTTTACTTCATTATTAGTAACAATCATGACTGAAAACTGCTTGTGACTGAATATCCCAGTTGAGAACCTTTATGTGTGAGGCACTTAGCCCTTACTACGTGCCAGATGCTGTTCTAAATGCTTGACAAACACTGACTCATTTAATCCTCAGAACATCTCTAAGGTGGGTACTATTATCATCGCCACGTTCCTAATAAGGAAATTGGGACTCGGAGAATTAAGTGACTTGCTCTAAGTCACTCAGCCAGCAAGTAGAGGAATGCACTCAAACCCAGGGGGTCTGACCCCAAAGTCTGTGCTTTCACAGTTGCAGTCTCCTGCTCTTGTTCTAGAATGGATTGGTGCTCACAGATATCTAGCTAGGAGGGGAAAGAGGAGGACTACTTGTGATGTAATATAACAAAAGGCTATAATCTAAAGGAGATCAACACTCTGATTTGAGGCTGGATAAACGGAGTATTCAATCAATGTTTTCAAGCAGGCCTAAAACTATGATTTATCAAAACATATATCAATTCAGAAGTAGGGTTTAGAAAATTGTGATTTCTATCCATCCACAACCTGTTCATCCATCCATTCATCCCATTTTAAATAAAACTTAAGGCCATTCGGAAAATTACATATGCATATGACAGTCTTTCCTAAGAAAAGCAATAGGCAAATGTCCTTCTACTTAAGTGGATGAGAACTCAAAATGTGAGAGTTGTGATATTACTGTTTCACACCTAAAGAAACTTGCCTTGCTCATTAGTAATGTGAGGTTCAGAAATTAGTAAACTTCTGGAAACCGTAGTAAACATTACATACACTTTTTCTGAAGAAGAAGAAGAAGAAAGGGACCATAGCTTTGACCAGATTCTCCAAGAGGAATGTGACCCCACCCTCCTCACAGGATGTGTGAGGTGTGCAGATAGATTAAGGTATGGCTAAATACCTGGTAGGAAAATTTCTCCAACCTTATTCAGATTCTTTGAAAATGCCTAACACCGCTAATCTTTCAGTGCATTCTGGCAGCTGGAAAGGTTAGAACTGTACACTGTGTTGAAAGTCCTGAGACAGGAAATAACCAGTAGAAATTCATTTTCTAGGGTACCCATTAAAATGTCCCATGACATTTACCCTATTTTGATCAACAATATAACATGACAGAAGGAAAGGGGAAGGTGAATGGTTATTCTTAGATATGTGCAACAAAGCAAATTTCTTCCACAATTTTCACCTTTCCAGAACCTAGGGAGATCAATAAAGCACCAATCAATTCTTATAAGAAATGCAAAAAAAGGAAAAACTTTAAACTGCCTCTTATAAGAAAAGAAGGGAAGGTGTAAACAAGTGGGAAGAGAAAATCTTACTTAACAAGCAGGGCTGATGTTGAAATGACTGGTTAACTATTTGCAAGAAATGGTTAAGCACAAATAAAAAGAAATTCCAATTCTATAGAGAATAAAAAGTTAAATATAATATATAGACATAGAGGTAGATATAAAGATATACATATATAAATTAAATAAAAATATATCTGAACATAAAAGCAGTGGAAATAATCTGAAAAAAAAAATAGTTGAACTACATATCATTGTTCAAAACACCAAGGCAGAATGACTCCACGAAGCCTAGCTGAACGGCTTAATCAAGCTCCAACTCGTCCCTGGAATGTCAACATTGCAGGGTGAACCTATCATTCTAGCCTACAGAACCCCAACCCACGATCCATCCTCCCATGAGATTCTCCCAGCATCCTCTCTACCAAGATTCCCTTCTCCCTTAATCAACACCCTTTCCTGATGACACGGCTTTCCCATTCAGTGCACCTGAGTGGTGCTCCTGTTCCCCAGTGTTCAAACTTTTACAGAAGCTTCTTTTTAATATTTCAAACTCTTGGCAGCGCAAGAAAAGGGGGTGATAAAGATAAGATAATTGGAGGCTGGGCCTAGAGGAGGAGAAGGCTAGTTAAATTCCTAGACAGTGGCTGGAACCTGGTAGGGCCATACAGCATGAAAAGGTCAGGCAGAAAGAGAGAAGTGCCCTATCAGTCCAAGGTGGTCCTCAGACAGATTTATCACGGAAATACTGTGAAGCGGTGGTTAAGAAAATGCTTACTTACATATAGGCCAATGTAGACCTCTGGTCTTGCTTGGAACCTGACTTCTATGTTGACATTATTTCAATGGAAAAAATGCATAGCAATCTCCAAATAAATAACTCATTATCTCCAAATAAATAACTCATTACTGTATGCTGTGAGCTACCAGTACACAAAAACAAGAACACAATCCAAAATATTTAGGTTTGGCTTCTGGATTTATTCATTGAGTCATTTTTGTCTTTCTTTTAGTCTAACCATGGAATTACACTTGACACCTTTTAAGTACCAAGCTTTCTTTGAATCAATACCTACGTCAGCTTCCTTCAATGATTATTTTCCTATTATCCGAGGTTAGGGGACAGAGAGCAATCTTTTAAAGAAGCGATTTTGAACGGATCCATCAATACCTTTGGATTACTAGTGGGCTTTAAACAACCGTTGGAAATACTTGCTAAGAGTCAAAGACTAATATAGGGACTGGCACCAATTGATAGGAGGATGCAAAACAGCCCCAAATATTTCGTTCTGATCATGTGCTAGCATGGTAGTTATCATTAGGTATTAACATTTCAGTCTTTATTCTTCTGGCCAAATATCTACATTGTTAAATTATTTTCTATTCCCTCTGCTAAAACCCCAGTTTGCACCTGAGTTGGCATGTACTGTAAGCATCATTAGGATAACAACCTATGTGTACCAAGCACTTCTGTTTTCAAAGGACTTTCACAGCATTATTTCATCTGTGTCTCACATCAGACCTAAAGCAGTTCTACCTGATGTCAGCCTCATTTTATAAACAGTAGCTGAGTCAGCAGTCACTCTGGCAGGAGGTGAATGAAGGTGGTCCACCGGTCCAAACGTGAGAAGAACAATGGGAAGCCAGGAGGCAGCAGTGAGTGGAGCCCAGACTGTAGAGGGCCTGAGTGCTCAAGGGTCTCAACCCATTTAGTAGGCAATGGTATTTTTAACCTGTGACCTGATCAGACTTGTATCACAGGAAGACAGCCAACAGCAGGAAGAATGACAGGAACAGGTAACCACAAAAAAGAAGTGACCTGGAAAATAAGGGCTAGCCTTGGATTGTAGAGGATAAAACCTTATACTCACTGACTCTACTCAGCTGGAGTTGCTTTGAGAAAACAATTCCTTTTAAACGATTTTGGGCAAGAGTCATCTAGAAGTGAAGCTAGGGAACAGCGGCCACCATGCTCCCCAGAAGTTCTCAGATGCTTCAGGTGGCTAATATCCTCTACCACCTATGCCTGGAGGTGACAACCTGAGGCCCAGAGTCTTTGGTGCCCTACGCTCTATCCTTTCGTCACCTTTAGCTAATGAATTAATGACAGGTTACCTCAGGAAGGCTGTCCTTCTCTAGTGTGTTCTTTCCATGAGTTGAAAAGTAGACCCACAAAAGACCACAGCAGAATCCTAGAAGGAACACTCACAAGATTCACTCAATCAAAAAACTGTTACTGAGCCCCCACTATGTGCAGGCCCTGTTCTAGGCAGGTGGGTACAGCAAGGAATCAAAGAAAAGCCCAGCTCGCATGCAGCTTCCATTCTGACTACATCTCACGTCTCTGGGCCTTCACACCTGCTCTTAACTCTGCTGGACCACCCCACCCCAAAAATCTGCATGCGTCTCTTATTCCCTAATCTCCTTCAGATTTGGACTCCATTATCCCCTTTTCTGCAAGACCCTCTCCAACCACCCTATTCACACTTGCATGGCCTTCTAAAATTGTCCCCCTTCTTTTCCCTCCATAACACTTATCACCATCTCACATATTATGTTTCTCCTAATTTTTCTTCTTTAATTATTTTTCCACTCCTACTAGAATCTACGCATCAGAAAAGCAGGGGCTTTTGTCTATTTTGTTCACAACTGTATCCTTAGTGCCTTTAGCAGTAACTGGCACATAGCAGACATGAAATAAACCCTGCAAGTTCACCCACATGATCAAACAAGGCTTGTCTTTGACACACAGAGGTATAGACACAGGCCTCTGGCATTCACTTGTATTCATTATTATGAGCCATATGTATTTTCCTACATAGGCATAAGTTCCCTATCTGGGACATAGTTTTAAAAGTCCTAAAAGCCCAAATTTGTAGGCATTTATCCATATTTTATTTGGTTTGCTTTAGTTCTTTGTTCCTAAACTAAACATTTTTCTCCTCTTATATTGTCTTCAAACATGAACATTTTCCTCTTTTCATACTCAGGCCTTTTATTGTAAGATATTTCCCACAGAATCCATAACCACTTACTATTTCCAGCCAAGAGTATGTCAATTCACAATATCAAAACAGCTCTACTAAACATAAAAATGATGTCAAATACCTAATATTTATTCTTTTCAAATGTAATCTCTAACTTTAAATGTAGGCATATATGTAAACTAAGGCAGTCTAACTGAATTAAAATTCCATACCTAATAAAGCATGGCCTACTTTTCTTCTAATATGTCTTTCTATTTCTCCTGCATATTTCTCAATGCAAAGGTTTGAGCTGCGGTGATTTTTAGGAGAAAGATACAAACAAATGTACAAAGCCTCTGATACAGAAATAACTAAACACTACGCTTTCTATTTATCTCCTGAGAAACGCTGGCTAACAATGAGAAATGAGTGGAAAATGCCAGTAGAGCTGATCTTAAGGAAGGCCTGGTTCTCTCACCTACTAATTATGTGACCTCACGCCACTTTGGCTTCTTTATCTGTAAAAAGAAGATGATATTCCCGACCAGCTTACCACACAGAACTTTTGTGAGAATAAAACAAGTTAGTGCAGGGATATGTTCTAAATGATAGAGCGATAGTCAAAGGAGAAGTACAATGATTTTGCCTAAAGGTGAAGTCCTCTTAATCGTTCCTCGAATAACAGTAAAACTAACAGTATGTTTTTCTTCCCACCTCCTCATACCAAATACATTACAAAAAGTAATTTTTTACAGATATATTTGGGATATACCTGTGACTCTATAGTCCTAAGATTAACCAGATGAATGTCACAAGGCAAAGACGACAGTAACGGAGAGAATTCACCAAGCAGCTGAAGAGTGGGCACAGGGATCTTTTCTGTCATTGAAAAGACAGGATGATTCAGGAAAGATGAAGTTATGTGGCTAAGGAGGGAAGGATAACTGACTGACTTCTTTTCTTCTTCCTATCAAGAAAAAACAAACACGCTTTGAGTTACACATTTGCAGTTCTCATAATATTAACTGAATTATCTGACAGGGTTTAAATAGAAAATATAAAAATATGTAAATACTTTGATGTTATATTTTATAAACAACAATCTTAGAAAATGCACAGATTATCAAGTTTAGTTCTAAGCAATGCAAAAAAATAAAGTGTCCACTTCACTTATATATTTTGAAATATCTCTTTTCTAGTGCTTTAATACTAAAAGTCCTGACATTTTCCCCAAACATTTTAGGACAAGGTATAACATTTTATGGAGACTCTTTCTCAATCTACCACAAAACCCTTAGTGTAGATGGGTTGGGATGTTCATATATCTTGCACATCAAATGTTATCTCTTGTCTCTCAGGTTTTACCCATCATATTCTCATGGCTTCATTTATATACTTAACCAGACCATAAAATCATGTATTGATCCAAAGCTATGTTCTATAAATGTTACCCAATGATAGGATTTTTGTAAAAACTCTCAAAATAAGTAACATTTTTAAATAACACAGGTGGTATATTTAGATCATCTGAGTGTTTTCTCTAAATTTGGTAAGTGATTGTCAGTTGCTTCCCTCTATTTTATTCCAAAAACAGGACCTGTTACATATGTTACAGAATAGTTACCACACATTTACACGGCACGCAATTATTCAGCATAATTTAAAAATACTTTAGTCTTTGCCATGGTATATACTTACAGACAGGCATTTCAGCATGTTCAAACATTAAATAAGTCTACTAGGGCTGGGGATACACATATGGCGGATGACATACACAATTAATTAAATCAATGACTAAGTAGAACCTTAACCAGCAATGCCTAAGGTGTAAAAGCAAACACAGAAAAGCATTAAGGAGAGAAAATAATTTATGTAGAAAGGTCTTTTGATCACCAGTGAGATTTGGAGCAAATTTAATTTCGTATCTTATTTTTTAAAATGACTTTCACTGATATCTTCTGATTTTGCATCCTTTTTGTAATATAGAGCTCAAATAAAAGGCTTGGCTACTTATCTGTGTGAAAAGACAGAATTTATAGAAGGTACAGAGCTTAAAATTCAGAATGTCAGATTAGCATTGAACAGAGGGTGTTAGCAAAGAGTGATGAGCATCTTGCCAGCAGCAAACTGTAGATGTCATTACAATTCAGATCATGGCAAGAGGAAAAAAACCTTAAAGGCAGTATAGGGACACTGTAATATTAAGATACTGACAAAAAATATTAGGTCTGAAAGAGTTGTAAAAAAAAATCCATCTATTTCTCATTCTTTTCTTAAGGAAAGATTAAATAAAGCATATAAAATAATATTCTCCAACAATATTGAAATTTAATGCAGCTTGTAGAATAACATGAATAGAGAAGGAACATTTTCAAGAAGACACTTTAAATGTACTCCAAGATCAAAGGCCTTCATAATCTAGGTCAGGATTGCTGACAAAATCACTTCTGACTAACAAAAGATAGATTCTAACAGAAAGAAAAACACCTGCCTTATCAGATTCGGGAGGCATTAAGTCCATTCCAGGTCCAGAAACATTCAGAAAAAGCCCTCTGGCTTTGTTCTATGCCCTTTGAGGAACCCCTGGACACTTTAGTGAGTAGGTGGGATACTTCCTGACAGATTATCTGTACCTTGGAAGCAGTAGTGTGCATATTTACCATTCCTCAAACCAAAATTGGTTCTCCCAACCCTCAGTGCTTCCCCCAAACTGACCATACCTCACACCTCCCAGTGATTACCACCCATGTCCTTGTTTTCACTGCCTCTCTGCAGAACACTCGAGAACAGGATTCACTTCCATTTAGTCAGCCAGGATTACTCCCATGAGGCTCTGGTAGGCTCAAGGCTTCCCACTAAAATGCTTCCTATCCAGGGAACATCTTCCCACCTCAGTTTCTACTATCAATAATTTAGACATTAGAGTCTAAGTTGAAAATAAAAACGCTTTCTAGAAAATTTTATATGATAAAAAGTTTTACATGATAAAAATTTTACATCTAAAAAGTTACATGATGTGTAACATTTAATCAAATGTCTTTATAATAAATCTCACTAAAAATTAAAATGTATTTTCTCTTCTCTAGTTCATTTTTTATTTAAAAGAAACTATTGATTTAAGTCCAAGAATCTACAGTTGAGAAAAAGAAAAATTTAACCAACATAGGATTATAAAAACATTGGATCAAATTTAAATCAATTTCTATCCAAGGAGTTTTGAATGGGAATACACAAATTATTTAACTTCTAAGTGAAAGCTTTATAGATCTGACATGAAAATTCTTATTGCCATAGTTAAAAGAAGTTTTGTAAATTAGTGTCTATATATATAGAGAAAAATCATAAAAGGCAAAAACATTTTCAGGAGGAGCAAAAGACAATAGCTGCCAACACTCAGACAATAATTTTCCTATGCAGTTTTAGTCCTAAAACTAAGCCATCTTGTCAGCAATTGATTTAAACCATGAGTCCCAAGAACTAGTATATATCTTGACGTCCAAAATGGATATAAAAATCTTTTTCCTACAAGATTCTAGATACTGGAAGAATTCCTCCCTTTAATTAGATGTTGCCATTTCATTCAATCAACTAGTATTTTATTTATAGAATGCCTACCACAGGCAAGGAGGCCCTGTGGGGCACATGAAAATGAAGTAGACAAGTCCCTAGAATGTAGTAGGGGAAAGAGAACACTCATATGATGACAAGGTGGTAAGCAATTATTACGGTAAACACAGTGGCGCTATCTGCTATCACAGCTCATTCACTTATGCATTTGTGTAGTCATTTATACAACATATACAGAGTGCTTCCTCTGCTAGAAACAATCCTAGAAGTAGAGAGAGACATAGTCTCTACTCTCAAGGAGTTTATGGTCCAAAGGAAGAGAAAGACAATGATCAAATAATCACACACATGCATGAAAGAGAGATGCATGGTTCTGAGGGTACATAGAAGAAAGGGGTTTGATCTGGTGAAGCAGAAGCAGTTGATGATGTGAGCTCTGATCTGAACTATTACCAAGAGTCACCTAGGCAAAGAGGATGAAACAGCATGCACAAAGGTGCTGGGGGGTAGGGTGCATGGGAAGTACTTAGGACCAAAAGAAACCCAATGGGCCCAGAACAGAAATAGTGAGAGTCACGCTAGATGAGGATGGGGGACAGGTAGGGCCCACATCATGAGGGGCTCTATAGGCCATGGTGAGGATTTTGGCTTTTATGTTGAGAGCAATGAGAATACATCAGAGTAACAGGGGACAATGAGGTTAGATTTGGTTTGAAAAACACTCTGCTTACTGGGTTAAGAACAGATACGGTAGAAAGAGGAGAGAAAAGTAGATGTGTATAGGCTAGATTCAGGAAACATATGATGTTAGTTTAGACTGGGATGGTCAAAGTAAACACGTTTATAGATTTGAAATATTTAGGCAATGAGATAGCCAAGCACTGGTGATCACTGTTGTGAGAAAGGACCGGTGAGGGAAAAGCGCCTATCGGAGATGACTCCAAGGTGTCTGGCACCAGTTGGAAGGTGGTGCTAGTCACCAAGAGAGATAACACTGGAAAAGGGCCAGGTTTGGGAGGAAGGGAGATCACGAGAGTGATTTTGGATATGTCCAGCTTGAGATGCTCTTAAAAACGCAGAAAGAAACATCAGGAAGCAACTAGATAGATGGGTATGGTGAAGCCAAAGCTGGGGATATGAATTTGTGGGTTCCATCTGCACAGAGGCAGTCACTGAAGCCATGGGAGTAGGAAAGATTACAGAGGGAACATATATAGTGAGAAAAGGAGACGGCCTGTGGCCAAGCCTTGAGGGCTCTGATATTTAATGACTAAATAAAGAACTATAAGAGAGGGAGAGAAAGAACTCCCCTGGACGTAAGAGGAAAACCAAGGAAGTATGGCGCCACAGAAGCCCTGGCTAGGCAGTGTTGTAAAAAGTGTCAACGGTCAGTGCTGAATGCTGCTGAGAGATGAAGTAAGATGATGATCTAGAACATACACTGGATCTAGTGACTTTGGTAAGAGTGTATGATGGAGGCTAAAGTCAGACTGAAGGAACTGAGTGTGAGAGGAAAGCGATGAAATAAACTCATCTCATAAGCCCTGGCTCAAGAGGGTAGGGGAGACAGGAGTAGCGTAGGGGAAACCAAATGGGAGTCTGAGAGAAAGCTGTTTCCTGTCTTTATTTTTAATGGAAAAAAAATGAAGAGTGTTTAAAAGCCAATAGAAAGAATTTCCTAGGGAAATGTTGACTATGAAGACAGGGAGGGGGAAAAAGGGAGGACGACTAGTAACTGGAACCTGAGGAGGTGACTGGGGTAAGTTTCAAAGACAAGTGGAGGGACTGGCCTCAGACAACAGGAAGGTAAACACCTCTGCTGTGACGTGAGGGAAGACGGAAGGGATAGGAGTAGATGCTGGTATCTAGAACAGACAGCCCCGTCGAAGGGCTGTTCCCTCCATAAAGTGGATGGTGAAGTCACCGGTTGAAAAAAAACGATTTGAAATGGTCAGTGCAGAAAGAGGCAGAGCGGAGTAAGAGAAAAAGGGCCATGTCAAGGGCCATCTGCCGTGAGTGATCAGTAATTTATGGAGGACTCTGAGGATAACGTTTTTGCCATCAGATGAAGCATAATTGTCAAGTTGGTTCACGTCCGATGGAGCCTTTGCCACACTGTTTAACATGGAATGCTGGATTTTTGCTTTGAGGAATGAAAATTGAACAAGAAGATAGACAAGTAAATCCATTGTCAATTGATGGGTCCAACACTAGAAAAAGTACACTATAGTTTCAAATAAATTTTACTAATCAAACTTAATCTCCTAAGTACGTGCTAAGCTCTACTCTTTAACCGAACTCTTATTTCTTCCAAAATAGTTTTACGAAATTTTGCCCAAACTGATTCTTTAGCATTATTTTATACCTACATAATAAGCAAAACTAAAATGACTCAAATGCAAATCTTGCACTATATATATAACAGAACTTCTCTTTCTAGTGAATATAGGCTAAATCTATTATAAAGATATCTCAATACTGGAAATTGTAAAAAAATTAAAAGGTGAAAAGTCATAATTTCAAATTTAGGTGGCAAAGAACAATCAACATCAGAACATGCAAGTTATTTTTTTTCCTACCATATTCACAACAGTTCTTTTTTCTAGTAGTATTCGAAATAAATTAGCTGTAATCTTGTTATCATGGACACCTTGATCAAGCCCTCGATTATCATCTTGCATGAGTCTTCGATCCATGATAACTTCGATCTGACCTAACAAACAAACAAAACAACTGGCCAGAGTTATTTAATACAAACATTCACTGAGGATCATGTAAGTACAAGGCATGGTCTTGACTGAAGTTTCTCCTCCAGTCAGGGAGAGAGAGCTATACAACCCACTGTACCATGGCCTTTCTCTCCATAATAGCTCAAAGCAGCTAGTACAAATTCATAAAACAAGACTGTATTTCTCCTTTCTTCATTAATGTGTAGTAAAATCTGATTAAAAATTTTAAAATAGGACAAAACATCAAAATTGTTTTTATGTTTGTAGCTATCCAAACACTAGGGCATTTGGGTGTCTGTAGTGGGGCCAAGAGAGCTTTATTTCTCACCTCATCTTTATCAGGGAAGTAAGATAATCCTAGATAGGTCATGACTGCTAGAGTCCTACTGTCTGGTCCCCGATTTAGAGGCCAACTTTGAGAATTCAAGGCAGGGCTTAAAAATGGGTGGCTCAAGAGTCACCCCTGGCACAAAGATGTTTTATGTTTTGAGCTTTTTAAAGTTATGTCAACATTTACAAATTAGAAAATTTCCATAAAATTCCAGACTTCTGGGCTCTGTTCAAAAACAGAAAAATTTGGCAACACTGGGCCCCTTTCCCCATGGCAACAATGAACTGGCACTAAGTAGTGGCTGCCCCACTGTACATGGGGAACCTGCTCTCCAGTCTGCTCAAGTCCCACCACTCCCTACTGGATCCCTGACATGAGGCCGTTAGTATTTATATAACTGTATTCATGTCTTTATGGCATGACCTCATAATTCTGTCTAATGAAAGCCACAAAGAAAAATGACAAGTAGTATGGTTTTTTGTGTGCAGAGGTACAGAATGTATTTATACGCCTAATACAAAAAGAGGGTGTGTGATGAAGGATACACCAGGCATCTGCACTTATCTGCCTGGCTCCTTAAGACATTTGTCTTATTAGATACTCTTAGTATGTAAGGAAAGAAGAGCAATTGATGACATGTAAATGATAATTAAAAATATGTATTATAGAGGAGAAAAGCCGCCCAACATAAGGTTTTACAAAATTTAATCAGCATCTACTATCTATTTTCTCTTCCTCTCTATCTTGTTCTCTCTTTTGGAATCTTTAAAGTCGTGTCTGTCACCTCTTTATCACACACCTGTATCATCTCTACTCCCTTTCTTCTTTTGAGTAGTAGTGTCCTAGAAGGTCGTGATTCAGAGAAGGACCTAAGTTTGAACTGTAACCTCCCACCTTTCAAACTTAGGCAAGGTACCTAATCTTTCAGAGTCTGAGTTTCCATAGCCATTCAATCATGACAATGACAGAGACTTCTGCAAACAATGCGCTATCAGAAGAAGTAAATTATCTTTAAAAACAATCAGTTTCTAGGGTCCCCGTTCTTCATGTGAGGACAGAGGAAATTCATCATTTTATGTTACTCTCACAAAACTCAAAATTACCAACAGTTTGGGTCTCAAAAGAAGAAAGCTAGTGACTGGAGATGACAATTAATACATACGACCAACAGAAAAATTACACACTCAGAACTGAAACTTAAAAGAGGAAAAAAGAGTCTAAACAATACATACCACTTTCCAAACTTGAAACACCTAAAGACTGAGCAGAGAGCAGTGTCAAGCGATACTTGGCATCCTGGATATATGCCATTGTAGTCATTGGATAGACATTTGCTTGAAGAGGCAATTTGCTCATGGTCCTTCTAGGTTGAATCTATAAGACCAAACAATTCTCTTTAAAAAAAAATCAAGTGATATTTACACATGTACTTAAAAAAATTAGTATTGACTATAGATGACTTTTCTTCCAACGAGTAACAGGTACAGCTTGCTTTCTTGTCCAAGGGAAGAACTAATTTAAAAATTAAAACATTCTTCAAAACACTATGACGAAAAATCATGAGAATCCTAGAAAACAGTTTGTAAGTGAGAAAGGTAGAACTTGTCCAGATTTTTAAAAGAGGCATTCCTATTTAAATTCAAAATAAAAATCCTTACCAAAAGTCTTCTGGCTCTCCAATATTTGCATAAAACAAATTATAAAGGTATTAGGTATTCATTTTTCATCTAAATCTAACATCCTGCTTGTGTAATGAATGCTAAGCATAATAGCTCTCTATCCCCTTTCAAGAAATATCTCTTATCATGCTTGAATCAGTTTTAATAAATACCACAGATCTCTCCATCAAATCCTCTAATATATTACATTATAATAATCAAATGTATATTCATATTTAAAAACTATTCCATGTTTACTCTTGTTTACTTTCAACGTAGATAGTTTCAAATTCCTGTTTTTCTTGGTCTAGCATCTGAACGCATGAAATACAACTCTAACTTTATTTTTTGAGAGAGACTGACAACGCACTAAGCTAGTCTGGGTCAAGGAGACTCACTCAAACCTCAAGAGGAGACATCAAACAGAGACCCTGTTATCAGGAATCTTTCTTATATCACATAAAAATGCCATCTCTTCTTTTAAACTCATGCAAATTTGACACGTAATTCAAGAAAAGGAGAAATACAAAGTTAACATAATAGTCGACATATACTGAGTGCCCATTAACACCAGGTATGTAGTGGGTATTTCACAAACAAGATCTTCAACCTTTACAACAATCCTGCAGTTATGTCCTTCAACTTAATGGTTGTATTGACTAGTGTCTTTCCCAAATTCACGTTCACTCAGAACCGGTGAAAGTGATTTTATTTTGAAATAGGGTCTCTGCAGATATAATTAAGTTATTTTGGATTAGGGTGGGCTTTAATCCAATAACTGGTGTCCTTGTAAGAAGAAGGAAATTTGGATACAGAGAGACACAGATAGAGACACAAGGAGAACATGTGACAGGAAAGGCAGAGATCAGGGTGATATGCCTACAAGGCCAAGGAGTGCCAAGGGTTGCCTGGAACCACCAGAAGATGGAAGAGGCAATTTTCCGGGAGCCTTTGGAGGGAGTGTGGCCCTTATGCTACCTTGATTTCAGACTTCTAGTGTCCTGCACTGTGAGACAATAAACTTCTGTTGTGTTAAGCCACTCAGTTTGTGGTAATTTGTATCACAGCCTTAGAATATTAATAAACTGGTGAAGAAATAACTGTAAAATGTTCAAAAAAGAAGAAAGAAAAGTTAGTTTGAAAGACTTCTCCATTTCTCCTTTCCAATCCTGACTCTCTCACTCCAATTAACTGACATACTTATAAAAAGGACACTTAAAACCATCACAACTGTGTTGCTGTTACCTCACTCCCCACCTGTGGGCTTAGATTTCTATCAAGTATTACTTTTTCCAAGGCTTAAGAACTGGCCTACTTCAAAAGCAGAAATATTTAGAGTTTAGACTTAAGAATATTTTCTTATTTATTCAAATACTCAATCCTTGAAATTCACATTTTTATTCATTCTTACTAAGTATTTCTCATTCATGCCTACACTCACACATATAAGTAATTGCTTCTGTAAGATTTTAAGAAAAGCTTTTCTTTTGTACACAGGAAAATGAATCACCATAAAGTCGGGGCTTCATTTGAAAACCAAACAGCTGTAGTAGAATTAACATGTTAATTCAAAATGTCTGGTGCAATTTTTATGCTTTTGGGAAACGTTTAAATTTAACTTTTGCAGGAAATCGTAGAAGACAAAATTATCACAATCCTTTCCACTCATCCCAGTTGAAAATCAGACAAAGTTAAAGCATTTGTTGTGAAATTATTTCTATTCATAGCCAGAAATTTCAAAAATGCAAATGTCTCAAAATCATGCTAATGCTTTTAATAGTATTATTTCAAAGGTGTGTTGTCACACACAAACACTTCGAATGCAGAGATTTAGGCAACAACCAAAACCACTCATTAAACTAGAGAAGTGACAATCTGAAAAATTTTTATGAATCAATTTTCTCATTACTATTTCAAACTATTTTGTGAAAATTTTTATTAAATATATACCTATCCATATTTCTAAATAGATATGTCTATATTTGTATGTCTATGTACACATGTGTATGCATATAAGTACACAAACATACACACATATTGATAAAGAGAGGGGAGGAGTTTTCTTGAAATTTAAAAGAACCCACTATTAGATCATACATTTAGAAATATACATAGAATAAACTATACACGCATAGAACAATTCCTTATGAGGAAAAAAAGATATAATCCGTCAATTCCTAACTATGTTTCCTTTCTATTAGACAAATTCACATATATTTTTACATTAAGGCATTTAACAGGCCTAATGGTCACCAAAGCTTCCTTTGAAAAAATAAATCCTTACAAATAGATGTTTTACAAAACAGTACCTCAAATATTTGTTCTAACTTTGGAAAATCTTACGAATGCAGAACCTATAAATGTCTGTTAAAATTCAGTTTTATTTTAGAAATAATTTGCCACCATAAGCATATTTTTCAAAGGATCCAAAATTAACTGGCCCATTACCATACATAAAAGTTACACACTAATATAACCATTACTCAGACATTTTAAAGGAAAATTACCTGGTATCCATTTAGGTCAGTATAAAATCTATTTTGGCTGTCTATGCTAGAGGAAATTCTCATTGCAATCTCACGGTTATATACTCTTCGGATGTCCACAATATTGGAAACTTCCACAGACTGTCCTTCTATTCCTAAATTTAAAAGAATACATATATTAGTAGAAAGAAATTAATTGCCCCACTTTTCTAAAATATACTATACATAACTCCTTCCAAAGTTACATATATTTTCCTGTTTTCTACTTTCTATCTTTACCATCTCTTATACGCTAAATGATGTCACAATTCACCTTTTCTTTTTTTTAAGTAGAAGATAGTAGATAACCTTTATTCAGGAGCACATATAACTTGACAGAAGGATGAAGAGCTAGGGGTGAGATAGTAGATGAAGTATAACATGCAAATGATTCTCCAATGAGTTCTAGAGGGGGAAGAGGACATTAAATGAGAAAAGGTCAGCCCCACTACAGGCCAGTCCATCTCTGGTATACACTGCCATTTCCAGCAGAGCCATTCAAGCCTACTTTTTCACCATTTTCTCCTTCCACGCTGGAAATTAGAGCAGTGAAATTTATAGTCTGTTGGTTCAAGAGACAGTGTATTATTGCCCATGATCTACATCTAGGAAAAAGACAGGAGATCCAATGAGATGTTTATGGCTGAAACTGGTATTACCATATTAGTATTTCGGAGTATAATCTGGAGAGTTCCCCGGAAGTTAAATCAATTTTAATTGAGTTTGGTATCTCTTAGGATCGCTTATTGTGGAGTGATTCATTTTGCCCTTTGCTATATAAAGCACAGGACAGCTTGAAAAAGTCCCAGACGTATCAAACATTTTTTTTTTGGATAACCCTAAAGTGTTTACTAATTTCTGTCTGTCATGCTACCCTAACTATATCTTCAGGTCCTCAGTGAAGCCTTGGGTCTATTTCAGAGACTGAGAGAGGAGTTACGAAGAAACCCAACACTCAATACAGATCGAGTGTGTGTAAGAGATACTATAGGATCTTTTGAGAAAGAGAGCAGTTAGGAAAGCTGTCAAAAGAAGAAAGACTGGCCCTATCCTATTTCATACAGCTGAAGATTTTTGAGGGTCCAAGAACCTCGGGGACTTACCTGCAGTTGTTATTTATTACCCACCTCTCCCTACTCTTCACACAATCTGTCACTCTGTGCTGATAACCAGAATACGCTTTAGATAAACAGGGCTGTATAAAGAAAAAATGGGGAGGGGAAGAATAGAGAGTAGGGAAGACTTTTTGTAGGAGCCAAGAAGAATCCCCAGAGCTTAGAAGGTGAAAGCAAATAGTTAAAGAAAGGAAGTTTGAATCTGTGGAATTTGTGGAAAAGAATGTAAATGCAGCTGGTCTAGGCACTACAAGTGTACGTGAAAAGGACACTGGAAATTGTAAAAGTAACAAAATGGTGACAATACTACATAGGCCAAAGCCACCATAACAGAATTTTCAGAATGCTCATGGAAGTTCTTTTCTGGTATATGCTGCTCTTCCAATTCAGCAACCTCTATCAGAGCTGACTTCAGTTCCTTACTTGTTAATAAAGCTATGATGAGAATGATCCCCATGGGTGGGGGAAGGGAGTACCTTTTTTTCCCTACTTTATGGCCATAGTCAGAACCACTAACCTCTGCCTGCTAAATACACACATATATTTCCTTCAGAGAATTACCAGAAGAACCTGCCAAGATAGCTGATCCAAATATTTCCACTACTATTAGGAAGTTAAAAAAAATCACATACACTGATAATAGAACAACAGTATCTTCTTTGAACGAGGAAATGTTGCTTTAAATGCAAACTTTCCTTTCAGTATGCTTACGATAGCCAGAATATTTTTCTAAAACCAAATGAAATGTATATGGAATTTTAAGACAAGCTTCTACAGATGAACTAAAGATGCCTCAGAACACAAAATGTAGCATTAGGGATGAGAGTAGTCACAGAGCATTAGGGAGAATAGCAGTAAACTCTAATCTATTGGAACCATTTGTAGGGTGTTTAACACTACTTTAAGTTTTCTCCTCTCTAGTTTGGATATTCTCTCAGGGTCAACAGAATACACGAAGTGAAATAAAGTCTTAATAAAGGAGAGCATCATAATTTCAAGTCATTTAGCTCTGGAACTCATTTACAAAAAACATACTTCAAGAAAAAATTAATAATTTCACGTTACCTTTAGCAACAATAAATTATTTCTGTTGAGAAACTCATCTTTCCCAAGCTCAGTATTATGCTCAGATCCTGTTGTGGCAACAAATCCTTAAAGCTCCTTAAAAGGAACCTCTATGTCCATTCACAATTCAGCAAGACATAAATTTAAATTCTGTCTCAGGACAGTCCTTTTAAAATAAGATCAACCTTAATGTGCTTACTATGAACAAACAAAATAAAACCTGTAATGGTAACAAAAGCAAGGAGGTACCCCTGAGTTCTCAAAGAGAATGTATTACTTTTTGAAGAAGAATGTGTGTGAGGGCGATAGAGGATTGCTAACTTGTCCGATGCTGGGTCAAGAATTCCCAAGGTGTGCTGTTTCCAAAGAAGCTCTCGGGGCTGAGGGGAGAACTCCCTGGGAAGCAGGGTACAGCCCAATGCTCCCTGCAGTCTGCTGGATCTTTGCAGTACGTGGCAGCAAAAGGTACTTTAACAAAGTGGTTCCACCTGTGCCTGGATGGCCAGAGCTTTCTAAGCTCCTCTGGTTTTTCTTCAATCCTGGGAAAGAAAATAGCTCCTACTTTACAAGAGCAGTCCATGGGGGCGGTGGGAGGTGATGCTATTTCCAGATTTCAACAAGAGAAATAAGTGTCCTCTTGCTGCCGACACCTCACACTCTGTCCCCTTGGAGAGAATGGAGATTATCTATCCTTATTGACACATGCAATGCAAGGTAAAATTGAGCCAGTCCACAGGTGAAAAGCTGTAATAGAAGCCAAATAGTCTTTCAAAAACTTGGAGCTTTATTTTTCCTCTCTAGAGCCTGTTAGCTTCTCTTACATACTCCTTACATTCCAGTTTTTACAATGGTTTGGGCATGTGGTAGGTGCTGAATCGAGATTAAACATAATTGGTGAGGATGTGAGAGGCTGTCCCTCATCATACAGAAGTTAGGTGACATGGGAGGAAAGCAGACTGGGCTGTGGATAAGGCTCAAATAGATGGAAAGATGAAGGAGCAAGTACTTTCATTTTGAGCAAATACATGTATGTTAGGATGTAAGCTCAAGGATAGGGACCAGGTCTTATTTATCTTTATTCCCAGCACATAACAGGACAAGTGTCTGCTGAATGAAGGGTGGCAGCTCTATGGGGGAATGACAACAGCCAACAATTACTGAGTTCTTACTATGTACCATATGCTTACTATATGCTTTACATATAACAACTCATTCAATCCTGACCTAAGCCTAGGAGGAAATTACTTGCCCCAGGCAAAGGCTGGCAGAACCAGGACTAAATCTCTCACCATCATGCTTCACTGGCAGACCAACTCCGGGAGAAAGTCGAAGTTACTTTGGGACCAAGGATTGAAAGAAGCTTTGCAGTAACTCTAAGTAGAGAGACACTCCAGATTATTTTTAAAAAAGAGAGAGGGCACTGATCTGGGATCTGATGTGCTGTAAGAGCTACTTCACTGAGTGAAATAAAATTAAGGGACAAGGCTTGCCAGAACCCCAAACTTCTTTAAAAACAACCCAAAAATCTCTCTAAAATGCCACAGTCACTAGAAGCCAATAAAGTAATATATATTAACTATTAAAGACACATACCCTATTGTCTCACTTATCTCCCTAAAATGAGCACTAATCACAAGCACAAGCAGGTTCACTGTACAGCAGTGCCAAGAGTAAGAAGAGGGGAAAACACACTAGCTGTCCATCAACAGGCAAATGAATAATAAAATCAGGTACACCCACATTACAGAATGCTGTGTAGCAAAGAAAAGAATGAGGTAGCTCTCTGTCCTGGCAGAGAAAGACCTGATGAAAAAGCCACAGCATTTGTGTAGTATGGTAAACTTTACGCTGGAAACAGACAGAAACATAATACTATACATTTCTACAGGTGTGTGTGTGAGTGAGAGAGCAGGGATATGTATTATCTCTCTTGAGTAGTGGATAGAGGCCAGGCACAGATTCCAGGGGGTTTTCCTTATATTTGTAATGTACAAAATTTTTGTCAAAAGAGTGTGTGTGTGTGTGTGTGTGTGTGTGTGTAATTTGCATTTGTATACACAAAAATAATTTTAAGCATTTTTAAAAGAAGAATATTTTCTAAGAAGTTTAGGAAAAAATAAAACTAAGTAGGCAAGGGGTCAGGGTCAGGAGGCATCACCCTCTTAACTTTGCTGCTTAGCACCAGTCTTAAGGAAACCAAGAAGCATACGCCTTCAAGTGGAGAGAAAAACTGGAGGGTATCTCCTCCATGTCTGAAAGAAGAGGTGGAGGAAACATCCAGGAGGGTATAAATGACTCTGAGTGATGCAGATGGAAAGCCTGGGGTCATGGCTCTGAGCAGCAACTGATGGCCTCTGGAGAATCCTAGGTGTCATTTCCTCTGTACAATTTACTCTCATCACCTGTCAGATCACTATAAAATCTATCTGGAACAGCCTAATTCAACCCTTAACTGCGGAATTTCAGAGGGCCCAACCCTCTCCACCTCTCTAGATCACCTTATTCCAGCAATTCTGAAATGCAAAGTATACTTTTCCAAGGAATGTACCTGATAAATCAGACACCACTCTCACCACACTCAAATGGTTACAGGAGTGAGAGGCAGCAGCTTGGGAGAAAGAGCAAAAGAGAGCCTCCTCACTCATACCCCAGCAAGAATCCAATATCCTATTATAGTGGCACTCAGTGTGTGATTAGGACAAGTTATTAGATCACGATGGAATAATAGTAACTGGCCCACACCCACCCTGGAAAATTAAAAGTGATGGTGAGAATCCTAAGAGAGGTGTTTAAGTCTTCAAACAAATGTTTAATTGAAATTTGACATAGATATGAAATCATATAAAATAAATCCTCAGAAAACCTATCTGAGATTCAAAGCAAGGTCTTCAGTGAGTGTCCTTAAAATGCAGGCTCTCAGGCAATAATGGAAGCTTGCTATCTAATTGTTGTCCTCATCCCCTTCCCTTGAATCTGTGTCTAAACAGAGAGGGTGACTGAGCCATCAATGCATAGCAAATGTAGGACAATAACAGCTGTCATGAAAAGCAGGGCTTCTAATTTTGAATATCTTCCCTGAAATTTTAGGAGTATTTTGTTTTGTATTTAAATCGTCAAAAATATAAAAATACCTTTCCCATTATGTGTACTCACTTTTGCAGCATTTGTTTTTGTGAACTTATCCAACTTAACTAGGATTTGACACTTACAGTTATTAATTAACATGCACTTAGTTCAATACATACACTTAAATGACAATTCTCACAATATTAAATTTAGTAGGTGTACGATGGTTGCATCTGTACTGAACATGTACAGACTTTTTTTTTCTTGTCATTATTCTCTAAACAAT